>NW_028186116.1:1505325-1507862 GCF_003343005.1 Rhea americana
CGCCTCGCCTGCTCGCCCGGCGCCGCGGCTTTCCGGCTGCCGAGAGGCACCCGTTCGCGGGTAAAACGGGACTACAGCTCCCCGTGGCCCGGCAGCGCCCGGGGAGGACAGGACATTGCCCTGTACACTGCGCTCAGCACTTCTGACTTTGTCATGTGCCAAAGGAAGGAGCAGTGCCTTCTGCTCAGAGAGCAGCACTTCTTTCTGTACCTCCAATATATTTTCCTGAGATCTGTTAAACATGTTTTGGTCTAGACTAACAACTGTCTAGATTAAGGTGCCTGAAGGGCTCAGAGGTCTTGGTGCAGCAGCTGCAAGCCTGGATCTAACTCCTCCATCTGTTTTCATGGGGCCACATTTACTTTCTTGCTGTATCATTGCTTACTCCTAGCCAGGGGAGGGTTAATAACCAAGGGTCTTTCTCTGGTAGTGGCCACTGATGTACATGCACACAGAGCAAGAGGGAAAGGTGTATTTTCATTTCCAATTAAGGCTGCTGCTTCCCATCAGCTGAGATTGATTGCTTGTCCCTGGATCCCCTTTAGCTCTGCAATGCTTTAAGATCCTGCCAAGTGGTCCCTGCCTCCAGCTCTCTCTTCTCTTCCCAGCCCACCCCTGAACAGTTAGTGCATTGCAGACAGGAAGGTGACACATCCTGGTTAGGATGCTGCTGGCATCATCCAGAAGCGGGTGGACTGGCTTAATAGCCTAATGCATGTGCATTTGTACAGCTCCCTTCTGCTTCTAAAGTGGGGTGGGGRGGGTGCTGCAAAGAGCACAGGCAGCCAGTAAGCCAGCTGTGTCCTTTCTCAGCTGTATTTATGAYGCCTGTAGCAGCAGCAGACTCCCAGTTGGGCTACAGCTCCTGAGGTCTGTGCCATAGGCTGCTTGGAGRGCTATATTCTTGCCACCCAGCTGAAGCAAATTGTGTATTTGAAATGGACATTATTTCCACCCGAGTGTATAGCCAGCTAGCTACAATCATCTAACTTCCCTTCATCTCTTTGGGTCTCACCTGCTTCACCCCCTGCAGTACCTCTGTCCCCCAAGTTCAGTTGGCTACAGAGACTTGCTCAGTGGAGGAGAGTGGTTAAACTCTCCCTAGCTAACACACCCTTCAGGATCTTTTCTGTTCTGATTAGAAGGGTGAGTGAAGACACCATTCAAGTCCTGGAAAAGTAGGTGTGGTATGAACGTACGAAATATAGGGGGAGAGTAAGGCCAGCTCCATGTTGGGGTACTTGACATTTGTTTCTGGAGGGTGTGGAAGACTTGTTGGCAAAGACAGTAGCATACAAGCACTGTGAGATATTGAGGCCAGCCATGTATGTACCTGTGTGTCTTGTGCACAGCCTGTAGGAAGCACAACACAGAGGGCTCAGGTGTGAAGCCTCCGGCAGAGTAAGGTTCAAGAGCAGGATATGTGCTATGTCAGCCCAATTGATTGTGAGACTTGCAGAGTTTTGTCTGAAGAAGAGAGTGGGCAATTTGAAGTGTACTGATGGATCAGAGCAGGCTAATGTTTCAGCTGGTAAATCCAGCCTTGGCAATAGAAGGATGCCCACTAACAAAAGTACTGATGCTGTTATGGAGAAGTCTAGGTATTCACTGGAGGTAGAGAAGTATACAAGCAGTTCTGAGACCCATCTCTAATGGTGTTTGTGTGTGATAACTGGATAGATAATATTTCTGCCAGTATAGTCAGACATATATTTGGATAATCGCTTGCTGGGAGATAGGTGCCTCCACTTAGGAGGTCACATACAACTTTAAATCAGGTGTTAGGTACAGTTTTCCCCAACTGACCACAACCAGGAGTTGGATTCTCCTGGCAGCTCCTGACTTACCTGGTAGTTCAACCACTGTGTCAAGTTAAAAATCTCCATTCATCCTTGTACCTGGCAGTTGTTTCTTTCCTCTTAGCTGGTTACCATGGAAGCCGGGCGCAGCTGTTGAGAAGGCCAGTGTGGCCGTGCCATTAACTTCACAGTGCCTGGCAGTGCCCAGCTCTTTCTGGGCATGTCTCCTCAAGCATTCATACCGTGCACACATGGTTTGAAGTGGAGAGGCCCTGCTTTTGTGTGTAATGCTCCTCTCCATTTCTGCAACTTCTTGGCTGTGGACATAGTAGCTGTTCCATGCAGGGAGTTGCAGTGCCTGTGGCAGGGATGTAATATGCTGAACCCACTCCTGTGACCCTCATTTTTGTTTTGCCGTTTGCCTCATTCTATAACATGCATGGTTTGAATGGAAGTTTCTCTCTTGCTGGCTGCTTGTAGAAATGAGGCCATTTTGTCTGCATCCCTTGCAAAACTACTRTGTTGCCTTCCTTGCAATCTTTGCAGTGGCTGAGCCCTGGTGAAGCTGAGGCTGGAGGCTTTGCCTGGGCTCAGCTTTGGGCCTGCCCCACCTTCCACATCCCTCCTCSGGCATCTTGGAGTGGCTCCTTGTTGCAGAGGAGGGTGTTGGGATTCAGCGATGCCCCTGAGCCAAATGGAAACCTTGGTGAAGATGTGAAAGGCGGGCGAACTACGCCG
>NW_028186116.1:1508842-1525540 GCF_003343005.1 Rhea americana
GGCGCCGCCTGCCCGGCGCTCTTGCGCGGCAGCCGCGAGCCCGCAGCCAGGCTTATGGCTGTCATTTGCAGCCCGCCTGGCTGGCGGCGGGCGGGGTGACGGGCAGCGCGGACGCCCAGTGGCAGGGCAGCACTCCCCGACTGGAATCCGAGCGCAGCCAGTGCGCGCAGAGCGGCCGGGGGCTTCTGGGACCCGTAGTCCTCGGTGCGCGTCTGTGCGTCTCTGCTCGGCCGCGAGGCTTTGCCTCTGGGTTTCGTGCTCCGGCTTCGCGGCGGGCTGCGGGGCTCTTGGCGTGCGCAGCAAGCGTGCTCCAGCCGCAGCAGAGGCAGCGCGGTAGATAATAAGCCAGCTCTGCGCTGGCTTTCCGGAGAAGGAGCGAACCGTCTTACTACATCTCCCAGGGGGCGGCTTGGTCTTGTGGGTGGAGGTAGCGGCATTGATGCGTTCCTAGACAGAGGTGTCAAGAACTTCTTGTGGAAAAGGGCACTGGCCTCAGGTCCAGCTTGTAGATCAGGTGGCGTTTCCCACGTAGATCTGTGCTTTCTGTGTCTGCTGCTCAGCCTGCGGCTCGAGCAGTGCTGTGGGGGATTCAGCCCTCCATTGCGGTGTACAGGCTAATCTGGGAAGAGTTGCTCACTGGAGATGCAAGCTAGGGATTTGTTGTCAGCGCTCCTTCTTCTTCTGGGCATGTCCTGGACATCACCTCTAGTCTGTTTGGCCCTTCCCACTTTGTTTTTCAGAGACTGCTTTTTGGGGGTCCTTTTACCCTGTCGCTGCTTCTGCTGGTTCATTCCCTGAGGACCAAAGATTCTGAACTGGAGCTCTACTCTACTTGTGAGGAGCTAATCTGTGCTGTGCTCAATTCTACCCGGGCTGCTATGGATTTTGTGAGATACTCAGTTGTGTGAAAGCCCAGGGGAGGATTGGAATTAGAGTTCCCTTATGTGGAGTCATTGCCTTTCACGTGGGGTTGAAAAAAATGTTCCTGTTTGAGCCCATCCTAGAGGAGGGTTCATCCAGGGAAGAGCTCTGCTGTCTTTCTCAAGGCATCCTAGTAGACCTGTTTCTGTTCTCTCTTGAGGCAAATCAGGTGTTCAGTTGGTTTGAACCAAGGGGGAAAATTCCATACATATGTTCTTTCATTTTCCTTGAGCTATGCACAGAAACTGATGCTAACAAGCCCTTCACTGTGTTGTGGTAGGGAAGTGTCTAGCAGGTGGTGTGTTCATCCTGGCTCTGCTCTGCTAGCAACCACTTGCTGGAGTGGAAATGTGAGAAGGATGCATATCYGAACACATAAGTAATACTACATGACAGGGCAGGCTGTTGTGGTGTTGTATGCAGCGTCTGCATGCCTTGGGGGCAAGGCTATTTGACAGGGTATAYGGTTGTGTCCTAGGTGTATGAGGCAAAAGGTTCCTGACAGTGTGGCACAAATGACAACTGCACACCTTAAGTGGTGGTGCTTACTTACAGAGCAGTGTGACGAGGGGTTTAGGTGTCCGCTCTTGACCTGTGGAGCCTGATCTCCTGTGCACATAGCTACTACTCTTCATCCTGTCCAAATGCTGTTTCATGCCAGGCACGCAGTAAGGACGTGCAGCTTGTTCCGTCTGTCAGTTCCCAGGTTTCTGCAAAGGGGTGTGGGCATTGTTTTTGCTACTTTCGCAGCAGGAGGGATAAGAAAACTGAGTCACAGAGGAAGTGATTTGCCCAAGATCACGTGGCAAGTCTGTGTCAATACTGAGGCAAGAACTCCTTTAACTCCAGTGCCTATGATAACACCAGCTGTAGCCACACATGCGTAATACACCTATGGCTGGTACTAATACAAAAATCGCAAAGTGCACGTTGTTGCATGTTTCTCTCTGTCCTTGACAGAAAGATGCTCTTTCTGTGTGCTTTTTCTTTAGTAATTGTCAATCCCAATGGGGGACTTCTTTCCAGAGTATCCATACCCTAATTGTTATCAATGTTTTTTTGCTTTTGTCTTTTATCATGTATTCTGCTATTTCGGCTGTGCAGATAGTGTGGTCTTTTCCTCCCCACTAGCCTGACTAGTATCTTCAGTACCTGCGAAACCCATCTTCTCATGCTCAGTATTTTCTATTGATAATGTTGTAGGTGCCACTACATCTCTCTACTTTTGAAAGTTTTAAATTTCTTCCCTTCCTCCAGACCCCTGCCAAAACCTGACATGAGCCAAGTGAAAGCTCACTCACAAACGTAAAACTATGGATTTTGCTCTGTTGAAGAACGAAAAATAATTGTTTTGTATTTTGAGGCCTTCTAACTTTTACTCCTTGCTCTCTTGTTACTAGGAGGTGGCTCTTTTGACACTGTATTACAGAGGGGACAAACTGAAGCCTGCTACTTGAAGTGACTTGGCCATCACAAATCTGGAACTACTGAGCTCACGGGGCTGTGCTGTTGCAGGGCAGCTGCCAGCTGCCTAGGACACCCTGGAGTTCACCTTTTGTGTAACACTAGGCTAACTCAAGTCCATAGGGCCGCACATCTTGCTTGTGTTGGCTTGAAATCTCTGAGGTCTAAGTTCAACTCAGTCTTTGACTTTTCTATTGACTCTTCAACCTAGCTGGCATGACTTCCTCTATACCTACTGTTCTGGGGAAAAAAACTTTGCTTTTTCATCCCTTCTTTGATGCACTTTCCTCCTGAAACACTGTGAGTTCTTTTCCTCCTGGCAGTGCTTGCTATGCAAAGAGGTGTGAAAGGGCACATTAGCTAGACAGGAGGCTCTTGACTCCCTCCTCAGGGAACATCAGCTGTGTCCAAACAGCTGACAGTTTCTTATTGTTGTGGAGGTGGTGCTCTCTTCACGGTTTACTCTTGTCATCTTCAGTTGGTTGCAGAGTTCGAGTAAAATACAATCTTGTGATTGTTTTCCATACGCTTTCTGGTTCAGAGTTGCTGTCATGACATCTACCTCTGTGCTGCCTTAGGTGATTGCATCAGGCACAACTGGTGGCAAGAATGAAGCTTTAGCTATTAGTGTCCAGTATGTGTCAGTGTCCAGTATGTGTCTGTGTCCATTTTCTGATCCGAATGTGTTCTTGTTGGGAGTAGTTGTGTATTTTGACTGTTAAGATAAGCTCTAAGCTGTTAGAGACTAGCTATCTCCTGGGGATGCCTTAAGTTGTTTTCCAGCGGTGAATGCCTTAGGACTCTATCCAGTTTTAAGTATCTTGACTGTTGGGTCTCCCAAGCACCCCTTTTCTGAATGTATCATGGGAAAATGTACTCGGCAGAAACTTACTATTCTTTTCTGAGAATGCAGCACAGGTCCATCTCGCCTGCAAGTCTCTTTACTATAGACTTAGTCTTTCAAGCTCCTTGCTGTCTCAGCAGGTGCTCTCCAAACTCCATCTAATATGGCTTTTCTTCTACTCTATCCACCTTTGAATTCCATGGGATAGCAAGAAGCATGTCAGAGAGGCTGTCTGTTCATCTACTCCATCCATTCCAAAGCCATACTGGAGTAAGTTGGTTCTTTCTGTTGTGTTGTCTCCCCAGAGACGCTGGTAATTCCCCCACAGCCTTAGCTGAACAGAAGCCTGGAATTTGCCCCACAAATGTTATTTTCCCTTCACTGTTGCTCTTCTGGCAAAGACCCGGAGTCATGCCAGTGTCTCTGCCTGGCTCAGAAAGAAGGGAAGAATGAGAGAATTAGGCTAGCTTTGTAACTTTGTATGGTGTTTTTAATTGAAATCTTGATGCATAGATATGTATGTGTAGATATCATAGAGATAAAATATAAAGATACAGCAATGTTTTGTCGGTGTTATTTAAGCTGCATCAGCAAAGTGTTAGGAGGATTGCCAGCATGACTCTTCTGGCAAATCAAAATCTAATACAGGTCAGGCCTCAGCATCACTCAGCTCTGCTGGACTGAGTTTCTTCTCCTAGGAAGATGTTGACCAGCAAAAACATTTTCTGTTTATCTCACACGTGGTTGGTTGTTGTTTCCAGTAGGCATGGGAGCTTTGGATACAGACTTTGTGTAGTCTGTTGCTCCCCAAAAGACTATAATTACCCTTAGAGGTTTGTTTTAGCATTCAAAATGTTTGTAATGGAGACATTACAGTTCCTTTGCTTCTCAGTTCTGCATTTTCATCAATTCTGACATTTGGGGAGGGAGGTCAAGGTGGTAAAAACAAGATTCTTTGTTTTTTCCTKAGTTCTGTTGTGAAGCTATCTGCTTCACAGACTGCTCATTGGTCCTCTGATTTCTCCTCTGATTCTATGATCGCTGCCCTGGAAATCTCTGAGAAGAATGCACCCAGGAATTATTACCAGAGAATGGCAGAGATGGGTTCTGTGTTGCTGTTTCTTGCCCTTCCTCAGCCTCTCCCTGGGAGGCAGCACTAGCCAAACTACATGGCACAGATCAGAGGCACCCTTCTTCCTTCTGTAGTGCATGTTCCAGGTCATCTGCTTGGCACCAGGCCGTTCGTAGGAATGGGGAGTTGTTTTTGTTTTCTCCTCTACCTGATTTTCTTTGAAACTCTAATCCTTGTCAAAGATGGAGAGAGTGATGGATCTTTTTTCTAATTGGGACCAGTTCACAGTGGCATTTGTACTTGCCATGAGGCACTGCTCTGCTGGAGTCAGCACAGAGGAAGCACTTAGTGTCACTGGCACCTGCTTTTGATTTAAGGGAGAGCCACATAAAGGAGGGGCAGGTTGCCAGGAGCCTTGCATGCTCCCTGTGTCCTTGGCAAACAGGGCTGTGCTTGTCAGTGCCCTGGACATTCTGGTCTCTAGTACAGCAGGAAAGGGGGCATGTGATGCCAGTGATGCCTCCACACAACTATCCAAAGCTTATGCTGAGCCTTAGAAATAGAGATGCTGATGTTCTTTTTCCTGACTGGGTCTGAGCCCTAACAAAATGTGGAGGGGGTTGCTGCTGCCCTCCTTTCCCAGCTTATGCTTCTGCTGTGGGGTAGACCATTGGTGACATGCGGCACCAGAGCCCTGCAGGATTGTCTTGGTGCCAGCCATCACCCTCTCTGGAGAAGGCAGAATGAGGCTAATCAGGTGCACTACTGTGCACAGTGGGGTGGGAGCCTGTTCTCCTCCCCAGGAGGATATGCCCAGGCTGGCTGCAGCAAGGGGGTTGAGGCCTGCTTCATACTTGCTCAGCTGTCAGCTCTCTCTGGAGAGATGGGGTGGTTCTTCTGCAGCTACTGGAATCTGAGCAGCAGGCACAGATGTCTCCTCTGTATCTCTGCATCCTTTCAGAGCCACTAGAAGAGTGTACCAGGCAGTGTTTTCCAGCCCTTCTGCATTGCCAACGATAGGAGGACAAGGACTTTATCTGTCCCGCACAATCTGTCATGCTGCATCTTTCAGGACAACTGTGGTGAAACAACATGCTAGCTATGCCTGGGAATCTCTGGAAGACTCTCGTCCTCGGATGCAGACAGATCATATGCCAGCTTCAGCCACACTCCCTGCTGATGGGGCACAGCCAGCTTAGTTCCAAAGCTGTTGCAACTGCATTAGCTCAGGACTATTCTGTGCTAGGTAGTCCTGTCTCTCAGCAGCTCAGTTGGACAGCAGTGGCTAAATTGTTATGCTGCTGATTTCAGCAGAATCACTGTGGAGGCATTGGGATGTYGTGTGCTTTGCCCACTCTTGGCCCTTGTTTTGACTTGTCCTTTTCTTTCAGTCCCTTTCCAAGAGGAAGACATGCTGGCTTTGGCTATATGGAGGAACCACATGGTCTCTGCCATTCCAGAGGCTCTGAGAAGTCCAGATTTCTCGATGAAAATTTTTGTTTTCTGCGCTTTGTCTTCCGAGAAGAAAGTCTTTTTCTTTTTTTTTTTCTTTTTTTTTTTCCTTTCCTCCAGGGATCTGCTTAAAGGATAATAGATTGAATTACAGTACCACTTTACCTCATGTGCTTCACAAATTTTCGTATTCCCAGGTCCCTAGTGTAGAAGTAACAGGCTTCACTTTTCGTGTTGAGTGACCTATTCAGCTTTGGTGAAGGAACAGAAAATAAGAACCCCACTGCAACTGCTAACTCCCACTGCCTCCAGGAATTCCATAGCTGCTGCACAAAACAGAGAACCTGCACTGTTGTTGCTGGGCTTTGCTTCCTYCAAGAGCAGGAGTTAGAGCCCAGGTTTTACTTGTGACTCAAGATACTGAATCCCAGCTACAGCATGATTGGGAGCCTTTAAGTGCTAGTGGTAGTAGTCCCAAGATGGCTTTAAGATGGGGCTATATGCTGTGCCCCCGAGGTGAGGCGTCTCCTGGTTTGGTGAGGAGCTTTACTGGAGTTCTGGTGATCTGTGCCAGAGAGGGTGAGACTTGAAAAGCAAAGCAGAGCTCCTCCTGTATGAGAGATGTCCTGAAATACCAAGCAAAACCACAGAGTGCTCCTTGTTCTTGTCTCTACCTACTGGTTTTCCCTGGCCCTAAAGTATGTGTGGGGCCACAGGATTGATCTGCTGAAAAGCTGGAGGGCTGAAGCCTCTTAGGCAGCTTGAACACCTCTGCTCCTTCCTGCTTCTTCAGGCCGCTGGCTAGGTTGATTTTTAATCCTGCTTCTCTGCTTGCTGTATTTTCTCTCATCCTTGCTACTACCGTTTTGAGGGTTGCCTCCTGGTACGTCTGCTGTCCAAAGCAGTGCTGCATGCAGTTGCACTGCTCTTTCTGTTACAGTTCAGCTGCAAAGCTTTCTTTTTTTGTTGTTCTGCTTCTTAATGCAGTGACCGAGGAAAGAAACAAGCCAGAATATGGTTTGTGTAAAAGATGCTCCATAACCCTGACTGTTTACAGACTCTGTGCTTCTTGAAATGTAAGCACAGGAAATGCCAGGCTCTGCTGGGGTTTATGTGAGCAGTATGGCTCTGTGCATGTTGTGCATCTTCCAGCCTCTGGCAGCAGCAGTGTTCTGCACAGTCACAATCCCGAGGAGATTTCTAGCATTCTACAGAAGCAAAGACTTTTTTTTTCCCACCTCCTTGAAAATACAGATTGAGAGGAAAAGTGAAAGGAAATGACTTCACCAAAGACAGGAAGTGAATATGGGGCAGAGCTAGGGCTAGGAGCCAGGATTCTTGGTTCTTTCTCGCTGTTCTACTCAGTCTTAGATGCCTCTGCCTCCTATTTGAGCTGAGGCAAAAGTGGGCTTTTCCAGTCCCCTGAGAAGCTTGAGATCAGCAGCTTCCTTTGTGAAGTATCCTAGGTGCTCAATGCTTTTGTGAGCTTTGCACTCCCAAAGTKTTTAACCTCTAGCCTCAAGGATTTGACCAGTTGAGAGAACTGTGATTTAGAAAGCTGTTACTGGTGTGGTTACAGCAGAAGTAAAAAGCTTGGCTAGTTCTTGGCTAGTGAATAGAATGTCTGGTTCTCCCAGGAGAACCATGTTCCATGAAGGTACTGCCATGTCTTTTGCAGAGTGCACAAGGATTTGGCTTTTGTGACTGAGCGGTCAGGATGCTCTGTTGAGGACAGGAGAGGAGTCTTAGATGTGAGCAGCAGAGGGGAAAGACTACTGGCAGGGCTGGTATACGATGAGCTTGCCCTCCCTCCACCTAGGTGGCCAGTGCACTGTGAGTGAGAACATGAGTATTTACAAGCTGTGAACCTTCTATCCTGCCCTCATCTCTGTGTGATAGCATTTGGAGAAATGTGTGTGTGTGTGTGTGTGTGTGTGGCTAGGCCTTACGTGTTGTGCATCATGGGCTCCACGTAACTACAGGGGCTAACATTTGCATAGCCTTCAAATGGTATCTACTTGGCCTTCACATTTTATCTGCTGTACATGTGACTGAGGAAACAAAGAAGCCCGTGATGTGTGTCTTCATCCTATGCAGAAAAATGTCATTCTCCTCTTCTTAGGATGCCATACCCTTGTGTGGAGGCAGCAGTGGGGCCCCACTCTCTCYTTGGACGATGAAGTTCGGGGGTAAGCAGGCCTGGGCCTGCTTAGAGCTCAGTCTTGAACTGGCATTGAACTGGCAGCTCTAGCAGTTGGTCTCCTTTATCTGTGGAGCTGCTGCTGCCCAAGCAGAGGCTGTGCAATCTCGCCACCCATTAACCTGCCAGGGGTATGTTCCCTAGACTGCTGGGGAACATTCCTCAGTTACACTGCTGTTTGGTCTGCTGGGCTTAAATCTCGACAGCCAAAGTGAGGTCTCTTTTCAGGGTTTAAGTTAATGGAAACTGTTTCTCTTGGTTATGATGTGTTCTTTTCAAAAGTGAGCTTGATGGAGAATCTTCTTGACTTAACACCCAAGGCTTGATAACTGTCTCATCAGATGTGCATCAGTTAGTGTGTTCTGTAGCTAAGGATTCTGTGGAGTGTTTCAGTCTTCTTTAATAGAAAATATTTTCTTAACATGCTCTTCACAGAGAGAAAAAAAATCTACTGAATAGCTGCGTACCAGTGAACAGTTGTCATGCTCAACTTCAGAGGTGACTGCATTTCAGCAGTGAGTAAAGTGATTGTTGCTTCATGCTGCTATGTGTCATGGTATGCTTGGCTCCTGGTTTCTTAGAAAAGACACAGTATGAGGCTGCAATCAGTAGAGTTTTAAAATTGGGTTGCAAGGGTCCTGAGTAGCCGTGCTGTAGGTCTCCCACAGCCCTGGAGGTCTGCAGCCTCAGGGTAGTAAGGAATTTGTTTGGGGAGCTCCAAAGGGCAATAATGAAAAACGAGAGATGAATCTCTGGGTGACTCTTCCTGACAGCAAGCTGGCCAAGACTGTGGAAACCCCTACAGCACTGGAGTTTTCACCACGTCCTCGGTAGGACAYGTTCCAGTGCTGGTCTGAAATGGAGGATCAAGCCAGACAGGCCTGCACAGAGCTGGTCCGGCCACAGTCAAGCCTGAAGCACAGCAATTGTGCTAGGCTGAAAGCTGCTTGTGTCCTGTGTCTGTGCAGCCTTGTTTGAACTTTTCTCTGGCAAGGAGCAAAAGGAACTGGGGAGACCTAGGGCTGGTCCAAGCAAGTTTTCTCTGCTCTTCCCGCCCCTAGATGCAAATAGGGCAACAGCAGCAGCTGCAGATTGCAGTCCTGTAACTGAGCATTTTGGGGGCCTTGGTCATGACTGCTTTTGAACAAATGATTTTTACCTCGTGTTCTCTGCCTCTTGGGCTGTGATGCAGGGTGGGGGGTGGAGGGGGAGTGAAACTGTGGTTCAGAGCAAGCCCTTTGGATGGCAAGAAAATTGCTGAGTAGCTGGTTTCCAGGTTGCTGAGGTCCTAGCCAGGGCCTGGCGTGGCTGCCAGAAGCAACAGGCTTGGAATTTCCTCTGCCTTGTGCCAGCTCCTCTTGGGCTGGCCACGGCACCTTGGCTGGGGCCAAGGCTCCTCTAGAGCCCTGTGGATGGGGCACTCCCAGAGCAGGRGTTATGCTTGGAGCTGTGAGCTGCCCCCCTCGTTCTCAGTGCCTGGTTTCTATTTTCTTTTCCAAGGTCCAGGCTGTTTTGAATTAGGCAGCCTGCGCCTCCCGCGGGGCTCCTTGAGCAGCTGCCTAATGAGCTGAGCTCCTGACAAACTTTGCTCTGGCTCTGGCTATGCTTGGAAAATTTTACAGCCTTTTCAGAAAAAGGAAATGCCAGGAAAGGCCTGTCTCTTCTTATTTTTATGAGGGGGTCCCAACTGAGTGGGGGTTAGATGGGTTTGGAGAAGAAGACAGGAAGGATTCAGTATACTGTGATAGCTGCTCTCTTCTTCCTTCCCCCTGCCCCCCCCGCCCCGTATGCTTTCAAGTGATTGATGTGAGAGTGAGACAGGGCAAAATTGTCTTGGTCCCTCCCTTCCATAGCTGTGCGCAGTGTGGGGTGAGACCTGCAGGGCTCTTGGAGGGTGCATTGTGAGCATGGGGAAACAGCAGAAAGAAATTGCAGGCCCTAGGGAAGCAAGAGTGTAAACGGCAATGGAGCAGGGCCAGGTCCCTCTGAAACACCAAGTCTTCCCACCCCCTGGCTGCTGGCTCCTTGGGGGTGGCTAGGCAGGATGGCCCCAGCAGTTCTGCTCTTGCCAGACTTGACTGCAGGCAGAACCTGGTGTCCGTTGCTGGGTGCCAGCTGCTGTTGCCTGCCCTTCCTGCTCTGGCTAAAGGATTTTGGTGTCGAGGAGTGCATGGGGGCCAGACTGGGGTGCTGTGACCTRGGAGGGCAAATCTGTACAAGCTGTTGTGCCAGCATGCATGGCTGCTCCTTCTGCAAGGATGTGGTGGACTGTGTCTTTCCTCCCAGCTGCTGGCGTAGTTACTGGCTGTTTAATCTTTTGCTAAATATATTTTTCTGAATGCGAATGTTGTTATTTCTACTGTGGTAGCAGGCAGAGGCCCTTGCACATAGTTGTGCTGATGTCAATCTACAAGGCCTCACATGAAGGAGAACAGCAGGGAGAGAGGGCCTAGGTGGACTGGGTGCTGTGTCGATTGCCTCCCTGTCCCAGAAGACAAGAATGGCAGAGTGCCCAGGCACTGTCTGGTGGGAACAGGGATGTAGGAATGCAAGTGCTGCTAGCATGTTGGATCTAGAAGGGGCAGTGTCCTACATAATTCACCTTTTTAGCTGAGGAACTGTGTTACAGTAGGAGAAACCGGGGCACAGATGTGTGCTATGACTTGCCTGCCTTCAATCAATAAGATAATGCTGAAAAGGGAACCAGGAGCCTTTGCTCCTTTCCTTGAGTTTCAGATAAACTCCCTCTCAGTGAGGGGCTAAGTTCTGCTCTTGTATTTGTGTGGTCTCCTTCACCAGAGCCCACTGATCATGCTGYTGAAGTCCTGACAAATGCCTCCTTTTGGGATGGACATCTGGGTTACAGGCTGACTAGGGATGCAGGTTCTTGCCCTCCTGCTGACAGATCCTCATGGGCCTATAACTAGACCATGTTCCCCAAATGCCACTGTGTTTTGGTTTTGCTCCTTCTGCAATTCTTCTCCATGGCTCCCCCACAAAGGTGATTTTCCATCCAGCCTCTGAAAGGGGAGAGTGTAGGCAAATCATAATATTCAGATCAGCAGAACTTTACAGTCCAAATGTATGGTCATTGTCAACCTGTGGATTAGGTTTTTACATTGGCTACCTGGTACCTGCTGTGGGGCTGGGTGCACCTTGTATGTGTCCACAGTTTTTCCAGTTCCTTTCTAATTGTCAGAAGGCATTGTGGGGATGGAGATGGGGGTGTTAGTCGGGATATATAAAGCTGCAGCTGCTTGGGGGAGTTGCAGTGCTTTTCCAGTGGGAGGGATTGAGGTTTCTGTGTGATCCGTAGGCATCAGCTGCTGCCAGTCGGAATGGATGAGCATCAGATGTGGGCAGTGATCGCCCTGGGTGGATGGAGCCTTGCGCTTGTCCTCCTCTGAGGGCTTAGCCTGTTACTTCTGTCAGGACTGTGGCTCTGGATAGCTATTTGATTTGGCAGCCTGTGTGGGCCTGGCAGCCTTAAGAGTGGGATGTGGGCACAAGAACTGTGCCCTCCTCTCCCTTTTCTTTGGCACTGCACTCATCCTCTGCTCTCTGCTGCACTGGGCAGGAGAAAGCACCTCCCTGGGACTGTGTCCCCTCTTCCAACTGGAAAATGAGTTAAGTCCCATTTTCTTTCTCAGAACTCACAGGCAGAAGCGGAAATTTTATTTGATGATAGAGGCCAAGCTCCTTTGCTCTGCTGCTTGGAAGTATGAATGTAGCCATCCCAACATTTTCTCGTGGAGATGAGGCACTGGGTCTTCTCTCAAACCTGGTCTGCCATTTGTGTCTGAGCGGGGCAGATTTTTTCACCAACATGCTTGCCTTTCTGCTGGTTGAGGTCTGACGGTGGTGTTAGCATGGCCTGGCTTACAATTGTAAGGGCACTTACAGCTCCTGTCAAACTCAACTGTTCTGGAACTTGGGCTTCTAAATCCCAACTAATTCTTGAGCCCTATGGGGGTTGCACTGAGGTCGAAAGTTGTAACGCTGTTTGCTGCAGCTATGTCTTGCCCATGCTGAGTGGCTCCTTATCCCAAGTTGAAGGGGCTGATGATGAGGAACTGACAACTAAGTTCAGTGAAGAGTYGAAGAGCATGGCTCATGTGGGCAGCTGCCATGAAGCAGTGTGTGAGTGCCTGCAGCAGTATGCAGGATTAGGGTACGTGCATTTATGTGTGAGTGGTTTGGAGTGGCAAGGGGAAGCAACCTGCACATGTGGGCATGCATATCTGCTCTTCTGATGCATGCTCTTTTGGTGCTTATGCTCCTGGGGAAGTGCTGTCTTGGTGATCTGGCTTCTCAAAAGCCAAAAGTCAAAATAAAAACCTTTCCACTGAAAGGTTTCTAGACCTTTACAGTCTTGATCTTTCTATTGCAGGATTCCTCTGACAACAGCACGCAGAAGTGCTGGGCTTTGGATGAGAGAGAGGGTAGGGCAGCCTGTAACAGCTGGGTGCCAGTATGTAGGTGACTTGCAAGCAATTGAAGTGTGTCCTGTGGCAGATACAGTGTGTGAGCAGTAGTGAAGTCAGGCTGGTGGAACACTACTGGGTAATCTATATTTTCAGGAGCTTGTAGGCTGTCAGCAGGCAATGCCGGCTAATGCTCCTGGCTCACCATAAGAGCCATCTGCCCACCTAGCCGAATGCTCTGGCACTGCCCTGTATTGAAGCAGTAGGAGTGCTGGGGAGCTGTTGTCTCCTGCTCCAAAGGGTTTACACTGCCACTCCCTTTGCTGCTGCTCTTGGAGGTGTGCAGGGCTAGCCTGGCTTGCTGCTGAAGGTTTTACTCTGTTTCATTGGCTAGGGACCAATGGTCACCACTGATCTGTAACTTGATTCTCATGGAGAAATTTCTGTCTGCAACGGTCTGGGGAGCCTGGCAAAGGCTTTCAGCTGTGTATCCAGTCCTTTTCTCACCCCAGTTTTGAAACATTTAGGCTAGGATTAAATATCCTTTAAATAACTTCCTGGGGGAGATTCATTTGAGAACAAAATAGGCTGCTGGCTGCAGCTATTGTGGGACTTGTGACAAGGAGCCGGACTCCTTGATTTCTTTTAAATGCACTTTGTTTGCTGTGCTGCATGTGCTTCCACCAGCCAGCATGTGAAGAGAGGTGCTTACATGAGGTCCAGAACCCTCCTTTGGAGCTGGCTTTTGGGATGCAGGCACTGCATGACATTTGGGAGTTTTCCTCTTGGAGTGCAAATCAGCTGCATCTGCCATGGCTTAGTGTGCCTAGTGGGATGGCTACATCTGTGCCCTGCAGTGTCAGTAGGTCCTGGGGCCAAGGAGTGAGACTTCGCAAAGGTTAAAAGTCGTGCTGGGAAAAGTATTTGCAAAGTGTTCAAAAAACAGTTAAATGCTTTTTAACTATTTTTTATTTCTATGATGCTGTCTATGTATATCTGTTTTAAAATTGCTGAAGTGGATGCTTTTATACTCCTTCTTTAATTAGTTTCCTAGTCATCGATGAAGAATCTTTTACAAAGTATCAACTTGCACCTTCACTTTAGGCTGCAAAAGAAAAGTCCAGAGCCCTATTTGTCATCTTTACTGTGAGAACAGTACAAAGTGAAATGTAGAACTGATAAGTGCATGGGCAGGGCTGTATTTCCAGTCAGTGGCACCTTTCATTCCATGACACTTCCATAGGTCAGTAATACTGTAATGCTCTGTTTAGATAGCCCACCTGCACTGGAGGGTATGGTAGGAGAATTCAGTGTGAATTTTGCTCCCCTCTTAGGCTGTTCAAACAAACAAACAAAACCCACTAAAGCACATTATTCAGTGTTTGAATCCGTGCTTTGGAGCCGATGTTAAACAAACAACCCTCACCTCTTCCTGTTTTAGCTCGTTGAAAGTCACTGTTTCATGAATTGAAGTTCTAAACTCTAAACTTTCTAAACTTTCTGTTGATAATAAAGGACTTTGCTTTAAGTAGAACTTCAGCAAAAAAGTGTCCTGCCACTTAATTATAATTTAATAAGAATATATTTTAGCCTTGAATTTGCGGGTAAATGTGTAATTTTAGTGAAAAGGGTGATTTGCGTGGCTTAGTGTTTGCACCAGTCAGGATCTGAACTTTCAGTAACTGCTCCCCATCACATGTAGTAGTTCCAGTTTATTCAAAGAGACACTACCACTTTTGGCAAGTGCTTATCATTTAGTTTATTAAGCTTTTTAATCCAAAGTTGTTTCACAAAGTCCCAGTCTAGTTTAAATATATTAATTAAATAAATAGGTTCTAGACTTTTTTTTTCCACTTAATGTAAGTGTTCCTAATATTTTTCTGGTACTCGTATGGACCCCTATACAACAAGCGTAAGGCTATTGTAGTAATAGGCTGCCTTYCTTAATTACTTTTCACAGACCTCTTAGAAGTAGTCTACAGGCCCCTGACAATCCAAAGTCCATAGCCTTAAAATGACTGATTTAAACCAGCCATGTTAGGATTTCCTAGTTCTTGTGCTGATGCTAGGACTGCCTTGCTCAGAGACTTCTTTGTTCGACAGTTTCCCTTTCCATGAAAGGGAACAATGTTTGTATCCCTCCAGACTGCTGATCCCTGCCTGGATGATGCTAAGCTTTGTGTCCATCTCACTGCAAATAGATGGGAGAGGTTAATTGCTTTGCCCAACCTCAGGTTGAAGCAAGATTGCAGAAGAGAGTAGCTGAAGTTGATGGTTAGTTAGCTGGAAGGGGATAGGAGAGGTGAGCATGTGCAGGAGCAGTGCTATGTTCTAGCACTGCCATTCTTACAAGACTTGATTATTAGCATGTTGAATGGCCACTGTTTAGGTTTTTGATCCATGGCTGTTACTGACTGGTTCTGCTGCAACGGCTGGGGCTGTTGTTGCTGCTTGCAATGTAGCTGGAAAAGTGTAGCTGTGTTGTCTTGGTAGACTTAAAATTGGATCACAGGAAAATGGCTCAGCTTGGAGTAAGAGTCCTATAATGCCTCTGCCTGGTGGCCAGGGTGGGGAAGAGTGTGTGGCAAAGCTGCAACATGGCTGAAGAAGGACTATCCAAAATGTGCCATCCAAAATCCATTTTGCAGGCAAAGTGTGCATCAAGGGGAACCTCTCTGCTCTTGAGAACAGTTGCTAATGGATGACCCTGGCATGAGGAGGGAGAGAGGTATGGGGAAGCTGTGCCTGTAGCTTAAAACAGTGGGAAGTGTGTACATTGCCCCTGGCCAGTAGACTAATCTGCTGCCTCGTCTGATTTGCGTGTCAATTAATTTTTTTTAAGAGGAATCAAGTGGACCCAAGTGCCAGACTGTGTCTCAGTATGCTGTAGGAGGAGACTGGGAACTGCTTAATTTGGTTTGAACAACAAGCCTGAGGCTCACTTAATGAGCCAAAGACCCCTCTGGCTTAACTCGATTCCTTTCCATCTAAAGTGAAGCAGCACTGATTTTTCTGGGAGTTCTAAGATCCTTTTGAATAACCTAGGCAGTGAGAGATGCGTTCACCCTCGTGATGCTCAGTGTTGCTGCCTGATAGCAACATGGCTTGCTCCTTCCTTCCCTTGATTACAGGCATCTCAGTGCCCCAGAGCAAATTCTCCAAGGTGTCCCTTCTCGTCCGCCTCCCTCCCCCCCTCGCACCTTTCCTAATTGAGACGCTCTACTTGTTACAATGCATCCCAGATGCAGGGAAAAAAAAAAAAAAAAAAAAAAAAACTATGGGAAGAGCATGGTCCCAGGCAGTCTGTATTACTGGGTAGTTCCTGAAGGCAGAATTCCCCTGGTTGGCCTCGTTATTGTGGGGAGGAAGCAAACCTTCTTTACCCAGAGACAGGAAACTAGAGCCACGTGGATTGCCTTAGAGCCCAGCTGACACCTCATGTATGCAAAGAAAGCAGTGCTGCTGGGTCTGGGCTCGCTGGCAGCCTGCCACGGTGCTGGTTGTTGTGCTCTGTATCGTCTGTTTGGAAAATGAAGGGGAAGCACAGACCCCCACTCTGAACTGAGGAGTCGCAAATGTGAGCGCTCCTTGCCAGAAGCTGAAATGCTCTGCTGATTAGAGGAAGAGGCTGTGAGCCAGGACACCTGGGTTCTCCTCCCAACTCTGGGAGAGGAGAGGAGGAGGGGGCTAGTGCCTGAAGGAGGCGGCTCTGGTAGCCAGAGCTCCTGGGGTCTGTTCCTGTTTCTGCTGGGAACCTGCTGGGCAACCTCCCCTCTTCTCCCTGGACTCTGGCTTTTAGAGCTGTCTGTCATGTACACTGGGAGCCAGGGAGTAAAGGGAACTCGCGGACTGTCGCACACTACCTTCCTCGCAGCCAGACTCAGCCCTGGTGCAGAGGCCTGCAGCCGTACTCAGCTGCTCTGGGGTTTACAGCTGCCACTGCTTCACAGGGAAGGGGCTTGCAGTTTTCACTATGGGGCTTTTCCTTCTTCGCTTTGTGTTCTCCTGCCTGGCATCCTGAGGTCTTTCTCAGATGCTGCATCAGGGTCCTGGGACTCTTGCTTCCCATCTCGGATGTAGTGGTTATTGGAGGGAAAGGCAGCGTAAGCTTTCTCAGCAGACGCTGTAGTGTTTGTCCTGTTCAATTACAATGCAGCAGCAGTGGCACCAGCCACCGCCTTCCTCCCCTCGCAGGGCTGGAGTGCTGCAGGCTCTCAGCAAATGTTGTCTGTGGACATCTGCTGCCTCCTCCCCCCACCACCTCCTGGCAGGCGGCAGCAACTTCCCAATAAATGGCTCGGCTCTTTGCATCACTTCCCCC
>NW_028186116.1:1525595-1589662 GCF_003343005.1 Rhea americana
CAAAGCTCCGTTCTGCTCTTACAGGCTTCTTCGCAGGACCTTGAAATAGTGGTTTCCCTGGTGCTGGCTGAGTTCCAATCAGCCTTTCCTCTCGCAAGATTGTAGCTGAAAAAATCAGGGTGCCTGACAGAGAGGAAAGGCTTAAAAGTGATGCTTGCCCCATTCTAGCTCGTGATTCAAACAGGCAGCCCTCTCCTTGGCAGCTCTCCAGCTAGAGCCTGGGGCTTGAGACATGCACAGCGTCTGGGGCAAAGAGCTCAGTCGCTTGACTAGAGCAGATGCAGCAAGGTCATTTGTGAACTGCAGCCCTGGTGCCAGAGCTTTGGTCTGATGTCTAGCTCAGGTCTGTCCCGTGCAGCTGCGAAGGGCAAAGTTCACTCTTCCAGGTATTCATGTGGCTCCTTCCAGGAGAAGGAAAATTTGTGTCTTTCTGCTGCGGCTGAGTAGTGGGAAGATTTACTCCTTGGATGCAGAAAGTAGGGCTGTGGCTTTTTCGCCCTTGACAGTAACCCATAGACTTGGTAGTTCTGCAATCCTGGCAGCAGAAAGCACCCTGCAAAGTGGCGTTTCTGTGGTTTCAGTCTCTCACTGTTGCTGCACTAGGTTCCTGTATGTGACCAGCAGTGGGAGGTAGATTCTAGCCGGTGTGGATATTCTGCGGACATCTGCTTGGCACCAGAAAGTGTGGAGCTAGCCTGAAAGTCAGTCTTTACCACTGCCAGTTCCCTAATGTGCGAGTCACTGAGATCCTTTGGCTGCAAGGTTTGTGCTTCTAGTGTCAGAGCTTCTCTGAAGATGAGAATAGAAGGACTGGGGAGGGGTGGCGTGAAAGAATTTAATGAAGAGGGTACAGGGGAGCATTTTAAACCCCTTTCTCCTGAAACTGGTGAAGCAGCAGCTGGGAGCATGAAGGCAATGCTGGGCTGTGATCTCAGGGAAAACTCAGAAGGAGAGCTGAGGTATGTGGATTAGTCAAAAGTGAAGGGAGAGGATGAAAGAGGATTCAGTAGCTCTGACTGTAAAGGCAGGTTTGGAAGAAGGAGCTGGAGGGATTGCAGGTGGGACATGAAAACAAGAGCTTAGAAAGATGGAATAAATGAAGCCAGTGGGGGAATTTTCTGTTCTGTCCCTGGATCAGAAAGATGTGAACGCAATTCAAAGGGATTTGGACAAGAAGACATCGCTCTTTGGGTGGAGGGAGGTGGACCGACCTTTCTTGACCGACAGTCTTTGTGTTGGAGGGGTGCAAAGATACAGCCAGAACCCCATCAGCTTGGAGAACGCACAGCATTGCAGTGGACTGTTGCTCAGCACCCAGTTTGTTGATGTTAGGTTCTGACCCCTTTGTTCCTTTATCAAGGCTGTGGGCCGTGCCTGTGCCAGGTGCTGGGGAACGAGCAGTAGCAGGGAAGCTGAGAAGCTGCTCTGCCTAGCCTGAAACTCTGAGGCGGCTTGGTGGGTATCTAGGAAGGAGCTGATGAAGTCATCTGAATGCCTGTGAGGGATGTGGCATGGAGATGGGAGCTGCAGGGCCGGTATGAGGATGAGGCTGATGCTCCTGGAGACTAGCAGGACTGGCAGCAAGCAATTTAGGCTGGTGCCTAGGCCTGTGGCAAGGAGGGCCAAGGCTTCCCTGTATTACCAGCGAAGGGAACTGGTGCACCCATGGGTACCTTTGAAGGCACTGATCTGTGGCAACTGGGACCAGCACTGCTGCGCATAGGATAACAGTGTAGACCAGATTGTGCAGCCAAGTTAAGTTTAGAGCTCAAGTCTCCTGCTTGCCTGGGCAGTAACCGCAGGCCCTCCTCCTTGTCAGCACAGCAAGGCACTGAGCAGGAGGAAGATGAAGTGAGGGAAAGATGGGGCGTGTGCCTGAGAAAGAGATGAGAGATGCTGCTGAGAAAGAGAACTGCACTCCCTGCCTTGTTGTTTGCTAGCAGATACTTGGTGGGGTGGGGGCAGCAAGACTGGGCTGGAGGCCAGCAACACTCGTGCGCATCCTTGAGAGAGAAAGCTGAAATGCTGCGGGAAGCTTTTGCC
This sequence comes from Rhea americana, assembly GCF_003343005.1. Classification (NCBI taxonomy): domain Eukaryota; kingdom Metazoa; phylum Chordata; class Aves; order Rheiformes; family Rheidae; genus Rhea; species Rhea americana. Next base: position 1,527,639 of record NW_028186116.1, read on the forward strand.
TGCTRCTCAGGTGATCCAGAGCTGCTGCTTCGCAGGAGTGAGACAGCAAAACCATTCCTCTCTGAGCCAACTGGGTTCTGTTCCAGAACCCAGAAGGAAGTGGCTAAAGAGATAAGGGAACCTGGGCAGACAGTATTTTAAAACCTCCCCTTGGAAATGGGAGCGTCACCAGCAGCTGAAGGCAAGGCTGATCAGTTCTGGTGTTTGCCAGACGCTGAGGAGAAGCAGAAAGTGCCACGTGAAGGCTGTTTGTTGGCTGTGCCCGCTGGGAGTATAGTGGGGGAGAGGGAGGCAAGTCAGCAGGACACGATGTTGCTGAGGGAGGAAAGTGCTGATGTGGCACGAGGAGTGCCAGGGCTGAGTGGGTTTCTGGGGAGGGCATCCTCCTCTGGAGCTGGAGACTGAGTGCCAGGACTCTAGCTTTACCCCTGCACGTGGAAGAGTTGTCTCCTGTAAATGCTTCTGAGCACCTGGTTAGCACCAGCAGTCGGGACTTTGTGTCCACGGGCTTCTCGAGCAAACTTTTGAATAGTGGAGGCAGGTGTCTAGGCTGAAGGGTATTTGTTGGGTTCAAGGAGGCCTGTACCCCTTGAGCCCTCAGTTCTTCTCGCTTCTAAGACAGTGCATGGGATTTTCCTGAGCCCCGCATTTTCTTCCATGCCAAGGCTAGTGCAGGACTCTATCCCAGGCACATGGTTCTTACTCTGCTGGGCTCTTGTTTTTCCTCTGTTAGACGTCTGGCTCCTTGGGTTTAACCTGCCAGCAGGACTAGGTTACTGGAGAGCCGGGGAGCAGGCTGAGTTTACTTGCAGGCATTTGGCTCCAGGCCTCGAGTAAAGCCAAGGCATCAATTGCCAGCGCTAGGGCGCGCTGCTCTGCGGTGGTTTCCCTGCCCAGCCACCTTTGGGGAGGCATCTCCAGAGGGGCCTCTCCACCACTCTCTCCATCCTTTTCCTGTGCCCAGGGGATAGCCTAGTGGGACAGATGGGGCAGAGAACTTGCCCTGCAAAGGGTTAACCGCGCACTCCAGTGCGCTCCTCTCGGCAGCTTGCTCTGTGCTGCAGGAGTGGTTTTTAGCAGCTTGCTCCAGTTGGCTTGTTTCCCAGAATGCTTTGGAAAAGCACTGACCTCTGACCCCCAGTACAAACTGAGCCCAGCACGTGGGAGGGAGAAATTACTCCCAGACCTTCAGGCTCCAGGGTTTACAAGCTGCCTGCAATAAAGCAGCCATTTTTTCCGACAGTTACTAAATCTCCCCTTTTAGCTCTAGTTCAAACCTCTCCCCATCATTCCCCTCCCTGCCCCCAGCCCCATTTCTTTCTTGTGCAGCTCTGAAACATCTCTGAAGGGGAGGCCGGCCTGTTGGCTCGAGGGCTGAGAGTTGGGGAGCGTTTGAGCCACTGGTCTGCAAGTGGTACACCTCGCCGTGCAGCAGTGGTCCTGTTCAGCTTGGCAGCTGTCCTTGTGTTGTTCTGGCTGGGGGCTTTCTGTGTGAACCTGCACTGACAGCAGTGTGCTCCCCCGGTGCCTCGAGCAGGCCTCTCCAGAGCAGTCCTCGGGGGCAGCGCTGCACTTGCTCCCTCTACCCCGTGAAGCCTACATGCGCAAGACTATTTTGAGCCTCTGCAAAACTTGCAGGTCCAGAGATCAGTACCGGAGATAATTCCTACGTAGATGAGTGTTGTCCAGAGCAACCTGCGGGATGTCAGTTTAATGGGCTGCTTTCCAGTATTGAGCAGCAGTGTTGTCTTAATGTTCGTATTAACGGACTGGGAACCAAAGTGCAAAGGTTTTTCTTCTTGACTTTTCTGATGACTGGTACAGCATTGGACCAATGGCTTTAGTTTTTCTGTGCTATCTTGAAACAGAAATAATAACTCAGGGTTTGCATTTGCATGTCATCAGTTCCTTAGGTAACTACTCTGTCTGCATTCCCTGCAGTGACTGAGGGATTAATCTCCAGGGAGGCTGTCCGGTTTCTATGGGAGATCACCATGTGGGAGGCTCAYGAGGCTTCACTAGCTAGTGATTGTAATGCCTGGTGCAACTGGGAAGTGTCAAGTAGTGCTTATTCACATACAATTTCATGACTGAACAACTGTGCTGAAGCTCAGAAACAGTGTGAGGCAGTGCGCTCTGCATGTCTGGTACAGTGCTGAACATGCCAGTGTATTGCATTGCTGCGCAGGGTGTGGGGAATGCATGTTCATGTTTGTACAGCACTTTGGGAACAGTAAGCGCTCATTACAAGTGGCTACTGTGCCATGGGCACTGTGGGATCCAGATAAGTAAAACAGGAATTGATWTTTCAAAACAGCCTCTTCTCCACTCCTCCCACCTCTTGTGCACATTCTTCCAGCAGGGAGCACGTGAAGGTGGGGAAGCGCTTGCTGCATGGAGCTGTAGTCCAGAACCGATGAGCTATGGCACTGGCAAAGAACATAGGCGGTAGCGCTGTTCCTAGCATGCCGCTTGGATGCAGCAGATCACACTAGCGTGGCGGATCTACCTGACAGGTAGATGGCACCTGTCTGGAGACATGGACTGCTTTCTCTCTAGCAGTCTGGGTGGCTGGGCAGAAACAGCTTGCGGGCAGGCCTTGAGTCTTAAACTCTTTCAGTATTTCTTTGCAAAGCCGGCAGTTTGTTGGGAAAAGTGCAATGGCAGGAGTCTTATGCTGTGTGTCGTACTGGTAGCACAGTAGCAGAAGAGCTGTGCTGTGTCTTACTCTGCTCCAAGTTCCTGGACAGAGAGTGACAGAGAAGCTATTTTCCTAAATACACGTTAGCCTGGTTTAGGTTCTGTTTGACATATACCAAAAAAAAAGCACATTCATCTGAATCCCCTTTTCTCCCCTCTCTGAGAGCTTGGATTTGTTTTTAAATCTGTATGGCAGGCGACCAAACTGGCTGAGTCAGTCAGCTGGCTGGCCACCAGAAATAAAAATGTGGTTTTGTCCCCTCCCTTGTCCCCCCCCCCTTTTTTCCCCCTTCACTTAGCGACAGTTTCATGTATTGACAACAAACCTCTTTCTGCCTCGTTCTCTCTCGGGGCTGGGACAAGTGGAAGCTGGTTTTTATTTTGAGAATCGGTCTAGAGGGAAAAGGTGCAGGATGGCAGCTTGTTTTTCTGTTTTCGCTTCTGCCTCCAGTGATGCTGCCTAGAAAGTGGGGGAGCTGCTTTCTGAGCGCAGGCCTTTGTAGGCCTGGTGATAGTATCTGTCCTTCTCATGCGCTTCATCTGCCACTTCTGAGCATGCAGGTCTTGTGCATCCATGGCCTGGAGGGACGGCTGTGGTTTTTCCCCTCTTGCTGACAATGAGATGGAGAAACAGAGAAGTGAAGTGATTTGCCCAAGGCCACGCAATTGACATCTGGGATGGGAGCAGAGGAGCAGGCCTCTCTCAGCCCGCTGGCGCTGAGGAGCTGTACCAGCCATGGGCCAGCTTTTGGGAAGCAAAAGGAGGCGAGAGGTGTAACTTTGTTTCTAAATGTTTACAAATGCTTCCAGCCTCCATGGCACACATGTGGCTGGTTGAAATACACAGTGGGGTCCATGCTTCCACTAGGAAGATGGAAACAAACAGCCCCTGTCTGTGAGCRGCCTATCGTTTTCCAGAGAGGCTAGACACAGTGTTGTTCAGGGGAGAGCCGTGGGTGCTCAGCCTTTCTGTAGGCATGCTGTGTGAGCAGGTGATTGGGCTTCAGGCACATACTGCTCTAAGACTTTCACCTCTGCATGCCAGTGTATCCTAGTGGCAGGGGCAAGAGCAGCCTTTGTGTGCCCARAGGATAGCTGGCCCTGCTGTGGTATGAGAGCTCATTGCTAACCTCTGTGAGGAGCCAGCAGTTAACGTCCATATGCTGGAAGTAGCTAGTGGTGGACATTGTTATTGCCTACCACACAGTGGGAGGATCACACAGTTCTCCCCTTACCTGCTGCACCAAGTACTGCAGTGAAATGAGGAGCACTGGAACATCTAGATGCTCAGATATGAACAATGTGAAAGGTTTGAGAGCCTCTGCCTGCCACTGATGGCGTTCTTGGGCCTTCTCTTAGCTTGGGAGCTTGGCTTTCCTCTAGACCTTCAGAGAAGGCCACCAGCTCCTGCTCTTGCTTCACTCTGCCACTCTCATCAGAGGAGAGTTCCTGCTTAATAAGCTGCTGCTCTAGCAGGAATGACTTAGGGTCCGTGTTATCTGGGACAGTCCTATGGATCTGGCAGAGGCCCTGCAGATTTCATTTGTTCTTGTCACCTTTCTTTCACCCTTCAACTTATCCTAGGAAGGAGTGGTACAGTGGAATGGAGCTCGAGGTGTTAGTGGGTCTAACGTGGGGAAGCATTTCAAACCTTGACTGCATCTTTTTTTTAAGTGAAGACTGAGACTTTTAGGAGCCAAGATATGTAAAAGAAGCATCACAAGTCCTTAGCTGTAGAACCATGCCTGGGCCCTGCAGTGTACATCTCCTGTCTGTTTTGTCACTACGCCAAGAGCACAGAATCAGAGTTTGAGGAGGGATTGGGGGGTCCTGCTGCATGCCGCAGCATGCTTCCTTCTTCCTTGCCCTTTGCAGATGCACAGGACACAGGTTTTGTGCACTTTAGATAGCTCTGCAACTTGTTACCGTTCTAGATCAGACTCAACAATTAGAGCCAGGTCTGCACGATGAGACCTGTGGGGCATAATGTGTGGAGGGATTGTGCAGCTGCTGCACAGCTTCTGTTGTTGTGATAGGCCTGGTATTTCTAGAGGGGGGGACCTTCTAGAGACAGAGGGTTTTTTTCCCCTGTTCTTGCGGGGGGTGAGAGGCTGCCTGAAGTGGAGAGAAGACATTCTCATCTCGGGGACGGAGCGTCTGATCCAGCTAGGATGGAGAAACCCCTTAGGACCAGAAGGGTAATTGTTTTTATTCAAGTCCTAATAGGTCACAGTGAAGGGAGCCTTTAAGGTAGCCCTGGCTTTTGGCACGTTTCCTGTGCAGTGGGTGTGGAAGGTACAAATGGATGTCAATCCTTTTTTCCCCTCTAAGATCCCAAGGAAAAGTGCCTGTTGAAGTTGCCTTATGGGAGTGTCTTGCAAGTGTGGCATTGTGCAAGAACAGGAGAGCCAACGTTTCTGAGAGGATTTAGTGTCTCTTCCTGGTTGCTGGACAGGGAGGGACAGAAATGTGATTTTTGCAGAGTGATCTATCAGGACTATCACTATTTCGTCTTGTGCTCCCAATGTGTAAATATCCCCGCACCCAGTTGCAGCTAGGCTTGGGCAGAAGAAGGGTGTGTGCAGGGGGGATGGTTTCAGCCCTGTGGGCTGCAGTTTGGCTATCAACGGTTTTACTCCTATGCATCTAAAGTCTGTAGTGAGCCTGTGGGCAGCCTTTTGAGCTGTTCCCAGGGTGGAGGGGAGACCGCACAGACATCACAGAGCAGGGAAGCAGGTGTTGTCCCTGAGTACTGCTAACTCAGCTTGTTACTGGTTGCACTAAGGCACGCTTGTGGCAAGCCCATATCCCAGTTTGATCTGTGTGGCCGGTGGTGGAACTTGGTTGTGTGTCCCAGCTTTCCGGGGGTCACTGGGAGCTTGAGTGTGCAGCACTTTACAGGAGTAAAACTAACTCAGCAAACAAAGGGAGCTCCTCAGGGCAAGAACAGTTCTCGAGTGCAAATTGGCAGATCGGTTTCAGAGACAGATTTTCTTAATTTGTATGTTGATTTTTATTATTTTGAGTGCATAAATCCTGGCAAATGCTTCAGCTTGACTCTGGCTTCTGTGTACTTCAGCAAGAGGGCTGCATGAGAGCGAGAAGCTGGTTGGCTGCTGAGAGCCATGTGGGTAAATGAGGATACCCACACTGGTCTGAACTAGTTTGCTGCTTCCTCGGTGATATATCACCACTCAGTTGCAAGACATACTTCCACGGCAGCGAAGGGAAGGAATGGGAGAAATAGATTTATTGTTTTTATTTTAGCAGAAGAGGATGTGATGGGCTAAGAAATGTAAAAGGCAAAATAAATCCTGCTGAAATAGACTGGACTCCAATATATTTCACTCCACTGAAATGAAGGGAACTTAAGGTGCTCAGGGAGGCTGGGAAAAGTGCTCATAAGCTCCTGGTGAGGCTGAGTTGCCACATGTCACATGGGGAAAGCAGACACTGGGGAAATGATAGCTGTATTAGTCCCTAAAAGATGTTTCTCCACACACGTAGTTACTTCCCCTCCTCTCTCGCCTGTGATGCTCAATGGCTCTGCCTATGCTGTAGAACATGATGCAGCTATGAAAACGCTGCAGCACATATAAGTCTGCAGTTCACTCAGGAACTATGAGAGCAGAACAGCAGCACTGAGGAAAAGTGAGAAGCGCGGATGGTGTTTGTTGGCCAAGACTTCTGAGACTGGAAATGAGTAGAGGACAATGGGGCAGCACATTTGCTGTGCATCAAGGAAGGGAGCACTGAGATCAGGAGGCAGGTGCTCAGACAAATCTGTTGGGGATGGTGTCTCCTGCATTTGTAGGTAGTCCTTGGCCTCTCCTAACTTTCCTTCCCTGTCTCTTAAGAGCTGGTGCCTGAAAGGTTCAAATGGTGTGGGAGGAGGAGGGCTCTGTATCAATAGGACAGTACTTCTGTGATGGGATAGCTGAGCATGATGTAGCCACACTGTTTCGTAAGCTTATTTGTGGTCTTCAGAAAAATTCTTGCTTTCTTCAGTGCTCAAGAGAACCCTTCAATGCAGTGAGTCTAGCCTACTAATGTAGTGCACCCTGCCTCCAGTGAGGGCATTGATCTTTTTTCTACAATAGATGACTGGCAACTTGATGTGCACTGGTGGAAGATGGTGCAGAGCTTACCTCTCTGTGCTATTCCTAGCATACTTAGTGCCTCTAGTTAGCCTCCTTCACAAACAAGGTATTAATTCAGCAAATGTCTTGGGGAGAAGAAGAGCAGGAGTGGTTTGGAGATAAAAATGCCAGCTTATAGTGACCTGCAGATTGCTGGCACCCATGAGGGATTCTAAGGTGGAAACTATTATTTTCCTCCAAGAGTAGAGCTCACTAGGTTCCTGATCTGGTAGAGAAACTGTTTGTGTGTATTACTTTTGGAAATTGCCTGTGTTAGTGGGTGCTTATGTGACCAAAACTGGTGCAGACTCCAGAGCTCATAAGTTCACCTCTGAGAATGCATGTGTGGTATGATTATAACTGCTGCTGGCAGTAACATGGAGATGGCTTTTAAAACCTGATCCTGGCCACTCGTCTGTTTGCTATTTGCTTTTCCTGAGGAGAGTGAAACAGGACTTTTCAGTTCTGTACTGTCCTGGTCAACTTCATTTTCTGGTTTCCAGGACCTTGCCTAGTAGGACTGCAGACAACATTGAGGATGTTGTCTCTCTTTCTAGAGAGAGAGGAAAAGGGAGTCCTGAATGGATCTGCTGTTTAAGTCCTTTTCTCCTTGTGTGGATCTGCTGTTTAAGTCCTTTCCTCTTTGTGATTTGAAATTTCTGGGGAAACTCTCTGTTGGCACCCCTTCAACATCCCATTTGCATCATAGCTATGCTGCATTCCCCAATGCGCTGCCTGTGGACTGTTTTATAGCTGTTTGTGGTGTCCCTCCACTCAACAAAACTGTTTTCCATGTTGGGGGAATGGAGGAGGGAAGCATCTCTGAGGGACTACTTAACTTCAACACCTGCTTATGTTCTGCTCTCCGGGCAGGTGACTAGAGTTTGGCACAGTCTGTTTCTAACCTATTCACCAGGAAAGATGCTTGTAATGAGGTCTGACCCATGGGCAAACTTTTAAACAAACACCAACTCCCGAATCAAGTCAATACTTGGATCAACGGGTTATTTATTTTTTCCTCTGCCAGGAAATATCATATAGCTGTGTTCGCTCAGTCTGCTGAAGCTGTTTCCAGCATGCCCCCGTGTTAAAATCCTGAAATGAAGGGCTGAAATGTCAAGATCTTTCCATTCACATTGTCACCAGTTTTAGGTATACTTAGGTTTTAGGCTTCTTGAAAAATTTTGCTTATGGTTCTCTGAGTTAGCTGGCTATGTTGACTGCATCAGCGGAGTGAAAAAGACTGTTCTATCTTGAAAATAGAGACTCATTCAGACAGTGTGTGCAAGCACATGCCTGGATGTATTCATATGCTTTAGGCAATGGGAGTAGGATCCCTGTTGTTTTTAGGAGCTTGTCAGTTGGATTGCATCTCTGCTCTTTGACAAATGCATATAGATTCTGTAGGGTGAGGTGGTGTGTACTGGAGTGTTGACCAGTCAACTGGGCAGCTGGTTAGGTGCTCCTCAGCCAGCGGACCATTTGGCAAATCCTGGGTAAAACTGTGCGATAATGTGCTTTCTACCCTCTGACCTCACTACTCATCTTCTTCCTTTTTTAATATAATCTAGGGAAAGCTGCATGACACTTTAATGGTGCAGTACCTACTGCAGCCTGGATACCCTCTACCAACCTGCATGTRCGGGTACAGCCTCGAGGGAGTCCGCTGAAGTGCTTTCCACCACTTGAGGGCTGGGGGGAGGTTTGAAAAACAGGTTTAGCACTGCCTGTGCTGTGTTACGGCAAGTGTTCTACACAGCACTGCATTAGGGTTTGGAGACTGGCATAAATGTGGAGCCCTGAGACTTGCTGCTCTCCTTCCCACTCCACCGCAGCCAAGTCCTATGTGTTTAAGGTTGCCTTTGTCTATAGTTTCGCTTGGTCTGGAAAAGAGAGTCAGTCTTCTGGAAGTAGTGAGAGGTGAAAACCTAGCTGTTCTCTGATCCCTGGGCTGCCATCATTATGTTGAAATGGGCACTGGGTGTTCCCTGCCTGTGTCCTTGCACGTGTATAGCTCTGTAACACAGCGTCAGCAGGGCAGCAGCCAGGCCTGAGCTTTATGATGATCCTCACTGAATATGGGTACTAGAGTATAGGTGGACAACACCGTACCCTGAGCCTGAGGAGGGTGCCCAAGAAGAGGCTCCACTCCCAGTGCTGCAGGATTTGGGAGGTGACAGCTTGTTTCCCATTTTATCATGTGACCATGAAGATGATTCTCCTGGATTTGCCCTCATGGAGTGAGGCTAATGAGCTTGGCATTTGAAAAGATGCATCTACTGATGCTTTTAACATTTGGAAAGAACTGTGAGGGCTGTGAGCACTGAGAGGGAGATTTAGAGCCCACTTTGCTGTAAATTAAAGCTATTGTGTCTACAGTACAAACCTTGCCTCAGCGTGCTCTCTGCGGATTGATTGGGGAAATCTTGCAGGCAGTACCTGCACATGACTAACCAGTCTGTCTCCGGCCTCCTGCATGTAGGGCTTTACTTGCTTTTGCAGATAAGTTCTGATGCCCACAGGTGGGATCATGGAATTTGCTGAGCCAAGAGCATTGACCCTTGTCCTCTCTTCCCTGCTGTGCTGTTGGTAAGGCTTGCTGTCTGAATGACAATGTCAGGGCCTGGGGACAGAGATCTCACAGGAGAAACCAGTTAGTGCTCAGGCTGAGCAGTGCCAGGGCATTGCGTGCTCTTGCTGCTGCAGCTCCAGCGGGAGAGACGCCTGGCTGCATTTGACAGTGCTGCCTTCCCACCAGGGAGAACAGCGTGGCAGGAGCTCAGTTGCATTTGCTGGCATAAAGGCTCTCGCACACCCACGCTCTAGTGCAGATCACACGTGTAGAGATACAGGTTCCCACCAGCGTGGACATGCTCATGCAGATTCACATGGATATGTGGTTAAGCAGTCACACCCACACTAACATGGATGCAAATAGATCCTTGCTGGTGTGGGCCTGCTCACCATCAGACAGACACAGACATGTTCATATTCGCACACCTTTAGGCTTGTGCTGACGGAGACATACTCATACATGCTCCCGTGTTCTCAGATGCAGGCGACAGAGCTAAGCCACAGTCCTAGTCTATTTTTGGGAGCACTCTTAAGAATTTYGAGCATGTTTCAGATGTTACAGTCTTAGATGGAGGAAAGCTAGAACAGATGGCTGGAGGGTTCAGAGCAGCAGCCCTGCTGAGAACAGATATTTATAGGCAGATTTAACCCTTGTGTGCTTTTTGGAGCCACCTTTAAAGGGATAGCATCTGAAGTGAACTGTGGAGCAAGTCAATGAGCTCTGAGAATGTTTGTCCTGTCTGGTTTCTGTGAGCTGATTATCGATGTAGCTGGGAAATCGTGTGTGATGTTCTACTCTTTCTTGAGTATGGGGACACAGCTTTTTCACAACATTAGTGCCTGGTGCAACTGGGCTTGTCATGCTCTGTGAGCTGGGACAGTGGGTACTACTGAAGCTAGCCTCTGTTTGTGTGACCAGCAAAGTGAGGACAAAGATTGTTTTGTCCTTCTTGCTCTGTTTGGTTGGGTTTTTTTGTTTGTTTGCTTGCTTGTTTGTTTGTTTTGTTTTGTTTTTACACCCAACTTCTGCCTCTTCTTTGTTAGGAAAAGAGATTATATTTTCTTTCAAGCATTCTGTCTTGTAAAGATACACAGATTGAACACTACCCTATCAGATTCATCAGATGTTTTTACTTGCCCTCTTCTTGGGCCCTCTTGCTTGAATATTTAGGGGAAGAGCAATATCCATCTGTGGATTTTGTTGGTTTGAATGGAGCTGAGCKTTTGAATGAGCAGCAAAGTTGGGAGCATAGCACATGTGTGTTGACGGGTCTATCCGTAGCCCTGTCCCTGAGAGCAACCGGCCTGTATTCCCCTGTTTGGGACCTGAAGTACTGTTGTGTTTTACTGTTGCATTTAACTGGTGTAGTATGTCTCAAAATGGGCTTGCCTGAGCTGACTAACAGCTGAAGAAAGCAATCTGAAGAACAGCCAAAGCAGCGTCCTCAGATAGGGAATGTAAAGAAACTGCAGGATAGTTAGCTGAGAGCTGCAGTGGAGAAGGCTCTGGCTCTGAGAGAATGAGCAAGAGGCACAGACCTGGGGTGCTGGGCAAGTCCACTCTAAGTACTTGTTGGCCTGGCTCTGGGAAATTACGGAGCAATGGTGCTCCCAAACTAGTGCAGGATACAGGGAGTCTGGATAAAAAAGAAACAAAGATCCTCACTGCATTGGCAGAGTTGATGCTACCAGGCTAGAGAATTGTGCTGGCTGATGTTTGTGCTCCTGAAATTTGGGAAGTTGAGTCTAGGTGTGAGACACGGGGAGAAAGGGCAGTGCAAAGTAGAGAAAGGAATGTCTCTCATGTGGGTAGTGAAACCTCTAGGCTTCTTGCTACATTACTTCTGCACAACAGCAGTCTGCAGAAGGAGTGATGTGCTCAGTCCTGTCTGTATTTTGAGTCCCTGTTGAACTGCAAATTACCCTTGTCAAGAATTTGATTAATCCAGATGTTTGGAACTGAACTTCGCAGGACAGATTGCAGGTTTGTGCCTAGCACAGGGGGGTCCAGGGTGCCGATGGCTGCTGTGCTGGATTGTGCTGGGCTCTGTTTTTGACTTCTGTTGTAGTGGAGCTGCCAAAACAACTTCCGATGTCAAAGGCAGCATGCTGCAGTTGTAAGTCAGGCTGGTAATCCAGAATCAGGTTCCTGATCGTTGGCTTCCCGGGAGATAAACTAAAATTGAACAACCAAACTTTGATGTTTTGTTCCCTGATGGCCAGTGCTCTCTGCCCAAGGTTATTGAGCAGAACCTGGGACTTGAAATTGTCCATGGGGCATGAAGGCATGTCCTGGAAGTGATTGGCATGCTGCAGCAGCCTGCTGCGTGGGGTATGTCTGGGCCACAGAGTCCTGGGGGATAGGAGAAAGGGACAGGCGGAAAAACTTGGAGATGGCATGTCTGGGAGGAAAGGAGGTTTGAGTGTCTGGGAGGCTTAAACTTATACCATTTTATTGCTGTTTTATCTCTTGCTGTGTGTTGTGCCATCAAGTGAACATCCTCAGCAGGCTGGGCCCCACTCATAGCTGTGCTACTGAATTCATTTGAAACCCTGGCTGATTGTGTTACCCTCTGTGCCTCAATCTGAGGAGCAGGTGTGTATTCTCCTCTCTGTGTGGTAGAAATGGTAGGATTTGGGAAGTGGTGTCAAAAGCTGTGCCTATGTAGGCAATGACACTGTGGGCTGCAACTTCAGCATGCCTGAAATTTGGCTCTTCTCCAAGCAGGGCTTTGAAACTCCGCTAGGCAGTCTGGAGAGTGTGACAGAGCACCGGTCTTGCCTTGTCCTAGGACTTTGCAGTGCTGCTACTGCTACATCAGGCATCAGCTCGGTTGGGGTATTTGGGGTGTGAATTCAGAGCATCCCAGCTTCTCTGCATGGCATTGCTAGGGCTGGGAGATGCAAATTTGTAGCAGAGTAGGAGTGTGTTGGAGTTGCTTCCTCCCTGTACTTGTTCATTCCAACTTCAGAGTATGTAGCCTTGGAAAAAAAAAAAAAACAATTAGTGTCTCCACCCTCCATTTGGCCCCTCCCTCTATGGCTATGTTCTCACTGCTCTACTGTGTGTTAAGTGGGAGAAGTCTCAGGCTTTGCAAGAGTGCAGGACAGATCATAAGTTCTTGTTGTCCCTATCCTTCTGACATCTCAGGTTTTCTTGTTTTACCATTACTGAGCTAGAAAGGATGGAGGAGGAAATAAATTTTAACTGCTCTCTCCCCTACTAGATGCATGGTAATTGTTGTATGCCCTTCAGTTTTCACTGTGATGTCTGTCTCCTCTTCCAAACTCCCTACCTCCTTTCCAGCCTCTCCCAGTTATGTTCCAGGTCCTTCACTGGCCAAGGTGGCTGCCAAACATTCCCTTATAGCTGTCTCTTGCCAACTGCATAGAGAAATGGGGCAAGGGCTGGTGTTCCAGGCCAGTACTTGCACCCGTGATTGGAATGTGACTTTAGGGTGAGAAAAACCTGGTTCCTCCTGCTCCAGTCCCACTGCAGCACATTCCGATAGTGCAGCTGATCCTGCTGGATACCCAGGTGCAGTGCTGGGAGCGTTCTGGCAGCTCGCAGTCTGCTTTGCTTCATGCTGGTGTTGGCTGGCAGCTTTGCCGTGTGCGAGGCTGACTACATTTGGTATCTTGATAAATCGGTAGGAGCCAGACTGCTCAGCAGGGAAACTGGGCATGCTGGGATGGTTTCCATGTAGCCAGGCTGGCTCTGCTTTTCTCCAGAACCCTGGGGAAGGGCCAGCAGCCACCTCTCTCCTTGTACCTGACTATGGAGGAGGAGACTGCGTGGCAGGAACAACCCACCCAGTTGGTAACTGCCAGTGCCAGCGATCTGCCCACACTTGCCTGGCCTCCCATAATAGCCCCATTGTTCTGGAGAGGGCAAGGAGGAGGCTTTCCGCAGCTCCCTGGCCATCGTTAACCCTCTGCCTGCCAATATCAGGCTGCAGGGCATGGGTGCAAGGGGAGGTGGTGTGGGCAGATTGGAAGAACTCCAGTCACCCATAGGTGTGCCCAGGAACAGCTGCTTGGGAAACCAGGCCTCTGCTTTCCTGCTGCCTCTGAAGGTGCTAGTTGCTGCTGTTCTGAGGACAGCTAGCACGTACCTGTGTTGAAAGTGCCACTTCAGTCCCATGAAGATCTGACCTGAACTGAAAAAGATGCAAATGGAGAGTCAGGCCCTGCTGAGCCTTGATTTCCTCTGATAAGATGTATGAGGCTCTTTGTGTTCCTTTGTGCCACTTGCTACTGTGACCTTGCTTTGGGAGCAGCGCTCACCAGCCACCTGCACAGTCACCAACAGCCAGCCTCTGTGTTGCTCCGGCACTGACGTGCGTCTTGGAGCAGGAAGTGTCTTTTGGTATGGGATGTCTGGAGTGTTGGGGTGCTAATTCTAGTGGCTGAGATATCAGTGTGGAAGCTGTTTAAAGTGATTCCAGCTTGATCAAAGTGCCTTCTTCCTTCCTGTACTGTAACGTGATCACAGGCCAGAGAGCTGCTTTTGGTCTGCTGTGGCTTCTAATTCCTGTTGTTTTAAATGGACAGCCTTGGAAGAACAGACATGCCTTACCAGTGTGCTAACGCTGCCTGGATACAGACTCAGATCTAGAGGGGTACAGACAGAGCCAGAGAGCAATGTCTGTGTGCATAAGAGAACAAGGGAGGAGCTGGGACAGGCAGCACCACCCTGTCAAAAGCCAGAGGAGCCTGGACGCCTGCGTTTCATTCTCCTGACTGGGTCTGCACTGCCCATCTTTTGGCAGCGTTTGCAAAAGGAGCTGGTCTGCAGCATAGGCCTTCTGCACCTCGTTAGGTCTAGGGCTTCTACCACGCTGTTGGGAGGAGGAAGGGCACTGGTAGTGTGATTCCTATCATCTGAACTTCAGTCAGCTGGGGTTAGATGACCCCCAAGAGAGATGCCCTGTGAGGTTGCCTTTGGATGTTAGGAGTGGACATGTGTTTTTCCTTCACAGGAAGATTCATATGTTGCAACTCCTCATTGAAGATCCTCTAGGTAAGGATCTGACTGTATTACAATCACAAGTGTTTTACATCTGTTTGTAGCTGAGGTGTGGTGCAAGCTACCAAAACTAGAGGGAAGTGATTCCCTTAATGCTGCAGACTTGCCCACATCTCTTGCTGTGACTCGGAGCTTTGGGTAAGAGGACAGACCAGAGTGCTAGAACCAGTGCTGGGTCAGGACACGCTGTCTGCCATCACTGCTGTCAGTGATGCTCTCTGGTAGCTTTCTGCCACTGTTCCTTCCCTACAAGCTGACTCCGTGGATTATAGGGCTGCCTGAGCACCTCTGCTTTGTCACAGATTTGCTCTCGAGAGTGCGTGGGCTAAGATGGAGGAAGAGGCTTTTGGATGGTATGCCAAGGCTGAGTATGGGAAACTTTTGGCTCTCAGTCTTGAGACATGTGGGTCATGGCATATCTTGTGCTATGGTAGCTCTGAGACGTGTGAATTGGCTCTGTAATTGAGACAGCCGAGAACTTTGAAACCTAATAAATACAGAGCAAGTGTCACTGATTGTTCTACTGTAAACCCTGTAGCTAATTTGCTTATATCATAGCCTGAACAGCTGCCACGATTCCAAAAGCTCCGTTACTTCCAATTCTTCCATTAGATAGCCTCTGTTCGCTTTCCCCCTCCTTTGTACCCCATCCTTTGTCAACACAAAACACAGATTGTACCAAGCAGCAAAGTTGTTAAGTAACATAACTGGAGCTGAGTGTGCCAGTGAAGAGCCAAGGGCTGTGTTAGGAGTGGTTAAGGTCCCCAGTTATTCTACCAAGTGCAAATGAAGCTGCCACAGATCTTCGTATGGCAGAGTCCATGCACCTGGTTGCTGAAAGTAGAGTTCTGACCACAAGGAATACTGCAAACCTCACAACTCGGGCCTCCTGCAAGCCTCAAGCATGAGGGCTGGAGGAGTTTCAGAAGCCTTTGCCAACTTTATGTGCATGATAATTTATTAAGATATCTCCCTCCTGGTGGAGAAGAGGGACTCTCTGGGGGCAGCCCCAAGAAAAGATTTTGGTTCGGTCCCTCCCTGCTGTGTGTTGCTGCATGGCCACTGTTAAACGTGTGTCTCGCTACCCGCCCAGAGCGCTGCAGTTAGTGAGATGGGGTGATTCCTGGCTCTTCCTCTGCGTTTCTCATGGTGGTAGCTGGAGGCCTGGGTCAGGGATAGATAATTACATCTCTGAAAGAGCTTGGCGAACAGTGGGGAGGTTTGTCTAAGGGCAAAGTAACCTCAGGGACTTTAGGACAGTTCTGCGGGACAGGCTGTGTCTTTTTGCACCCTCTGAGTGGGAGAAGCAAGGAAATTTCAGCGAGACATGCGGGGGAGTTTCTGGAGCATGAAGTGTGCTGAGGAGGTGGAGCAGCTGCCCTTTCAGGGTGCTCAGTGGGGAAACCCCTGACCCATAAYATGAACGGGGTGAAGTCCAGACTCTGGCAGTGAAGTCTGATGAGGAGTATTTGGCCTGTTTGCCTTCCCTTCCTCGCTCCCTTCTTCCAGGTCTTTCCCCCTCTCTCTAACCCAATGCTGGAATTGCAATACCTTGTACAGGCAGCTGCTGCTGCGCAGCGGGATCTTTGCCGCCTACTCTGATCTGTGCTGGTGAAGGTGAAGGGTTTCCCAGGGTGGAATTTCCTGCAAGGCAGATGCACGGCTGTTTCCCCTTTGACCTTAAACCCCAATGTGCCTTAGTCATGATGGCATGCAAATAAGAGAAACGGGGGTGGGGGCTGGAGGGAGCTGCTGGGAAGAGGAAGTGACCTCAGCCAAGGTTTAAATATAGAGCCAAGGCTCTGCTGTTTGCTAGGGCTGTTATTTATAATCTTGGAGGAGTATTTGGTGACTTCTTACATCTCTTCTGCAGTCCACGCTCACACAAGGCAGTGTAGACAGAAAATGTTTTCTATGCAAGGTGCTGGGACCACAAGCCTTGCTTTCTCAGCTCTTTCCTGCGTTTCTCTGCCAGGCCGCCCCACATGCACGTGAGTTGGTAGGCATACTTGGACGTGTGCACACAGACATGCACGGGTGCTGTGCTGTGATTTGGGCATTTTGCTGGCTTGTAGGTGCTCCAGCCTGTGCTTTTTTTCACCTGAGAAAGTCCAGATGTGCCCTTTGCTCATTGCATTTAGTGCCAGGACTGGTCACGGGAAGGGAGCCCAATTCTTTGCTAAATGGGTCCATTTGAGGACTGGGCCAGGAATCCCGGGATCCGCAATTGATCTGAACACAGTATAGAAGCAGGTCAAAGAAGGGATGTCTGACCAAATCATCCTGCATGTGGCTTTAAAAACGTGTCTCGTTTCCTCTTCCGTGAGCTTCTTCAAAGGCAAACCTGCTTATTGCATGCTGTTTGTGTTGCATGTCCCAGRGTGCAGTGCAGCTGGGGTACGGGGAGGGAGGGGGGTCTTGAACACTGCATGCCAGGACTCGGAGTCTGGAAGGATTGTTCCCTAGTTCAGGCGGGAAGTGGCTGCAGTTTGCATTGTAGGGCTCAGAGGGTTATGCTTGGCTGAGAACTGTTGTTTGGAGAAAGCTTTTCTGCAAGCTGATGCAGGATCGGTAAACCTTGCTCGCAGTTTGCAACAGGCATCTCCATGCTCTATTTGTCTGAGGAGGAGGAGCAAGCATCTGCTGAGCTTCTGCGAGGATATGGTGTAGCCACATGACTCTCCCCTTCAGCCCAGCCATCTGCACCCTGTGGTGCATGAGATGTTAACAGTTTCTAGTTTGAAGTCTGTGGTCCAGAGGAAGTGCTTGGTCTGGGTGTGGGATCCCCTCTGTGCAGGGTTGGGTGCTTCAGTTCTGGCTGGAGATGCAATACGTTTATCAGTACTCAGCCCTGGCTGTTTTGAGGCTGAGTGCCCTGGACGATGGTGACACCTAGTGGTTTCATTCCATAGTCCACACATCAGGCATAGAGATGGGGTGCTTAGTGCAACTCCCCAGAAAATCTCCTGATGTTTCTGGATACCCTGAATGGAATGGGGCATGCAGTGAACTCCTCCCTGCTGTGCCCTGTGAGGCAGATGCTCCCCCTTCAGATCTCAGGAGTGGTTGTGGACTCAGTGCCAGGACTTTCCAAAGCAATAGGGAAGGGTGGTAGAAGCTGACTTTGAGAAATGCTTTCTGAAACGTTACTGGCCCTGGTTCTGGCAGGGAGCAGTGCACCATGGCCAGTCCCCTGGGTTKGTGGAGTGGAGAACTCCCACAGGAAGCATATGTGAGTTGTTGCAGGCTTGGAAACATTTGAAGTGTATGAGCTTCCTGGGCTCTTCTGCTTGGACTGCCACCCTTGCTATGATGAAGAGGACAGTGCCCAGTGCAGGGGCTCAGGATTGTCATCTTCTCAAAGGCTGCCAAGTCTTGGAAATGGCAGCAGCTGGTCCTATAGGGGACTACTGGTTAGGACATGGAGGGGAGCCAGGAGACCTGGATCTATTCTCACTCCAACTTTCTCTGCTCCAGGATCGCTTTCTTAACTTGCCGATGTAGTCCCTTGAGAGTCGCAAACAAAAATGGGCTGCAGAAACAGAAGTCATAATTACTCCCTTCTCTGAATATTGAAGAAGGTTCTATCCAAAGTTGGTGGTGCCCTGTGTTACCAGGTAACCCTGTGACTAATTTATACTCTTCTCAGGTGGTTGTGCCTAGCTAAATCATCATCATCACTTATGTGGAGCTGTTCTCTCTTGGGACATGTAAGGACCTTTGCAGGAGGCCTGGAGTGCCTGCTGGGCCCAAATGCTGAGTGGCCCACAGATAAGAGAGAAGGTATACATGGGGGGGGGGTGTCACTGGGAAAATGAATTCACTGGAAAGCAGCTGTTCAGCTCCTCCACTTTGCTGGCTGCTTCTGGAGTTTGTCTCTGCAACTTCTGGAGCAATTTAACTGCCCTCCCCTCCTGCACATTTAGCACAGCATGAAGCCTTAGGTCTCTGGAGACGCTGCATAGGGAAGGGCCCAAGTGTGATGTCCGTGGCAGAGTATGGATGAGCTTGCACACCACTGGTTTCATGATCCATGAATGTTTTGAAGAGGCACTTAAGGATCAGGCCTGCCAGGCAGGTGCCAGGAACTTTAGTCATCTTAGCATTGCTTTTGGCAACAGAATTGAGGGTGGGTGGAGCTCATTTTGGGTAGCAAAGGTGTATGCGTATCTGCATTTGTAAGAGGTAGCAAGGGCAGGGGTGCCAGAGGCCTGAGAACATGTATTTTTATAGAGGAAATGGTGAAAACCAGGGCAAAGTGGGAAAGGGCTAAGGAAATACAAGAGACTTCTCAGAGGTTAGGGACAAGAAAAAGACACTGAGATTAGGAACTGCATCATGCTGTAAGGTTGGGCGATGCTATTGCACACGTAGAGCAGGGGTGCTTATTGACAATGGCTATTCTGTCATGGATCCATGCAGAGAGATTCTTTTGTTAAAAGAGCAGAAACTGTTCTTGTAAAGCAGCAGCAAGGGAGCTCCTTGTGAAGCTCCAGCATTGCTGGATTCTGATCCTGCACACTGCTGGCATCCCAAGAGCTTTTATAGTTATTGCTGAATGATCCTAAAGTGCTTTCTGAACTCTAGATGCAGCTAAGAGACCTTCCTTTTAGACTTAACTGCATCAGCCTTTTACCTCTCTTGTGTAGCTCTGGGCAAGACTAGACTCCTTCATGATTTTTGTGGGAAAGGTGGGCTTTCAAGGCCTTACCTACAAGTCCTGCTCTTTAGGAAAGCTACTGTAGTAGAGGGCAGTGCGAGGTACAGCTCACCAGGGTGAACTTCTTAGCACTACTCACCTGGTCACAGCAACTCCAGTGCACAGAAACAATGGGAATTGTGTAAAGAGGTTTGTTTGTTTGTTTGTTTTTTAGTCCTGTGTAGTTTTTAGTTTTTAATCTTGTGCACTAACTGCACAGGGAAATTCTTGCTCTGAAGGTTCATTGCAGCTGGTGGTGTTTTCTGCCAGAATGGTATTCACAGGGAAGCAGCACCCTTCATGTATAGATGAGTGTGTCTTTCTGCAACCCAGGAAGCCTGTTTTCTTGCAGTCCAAGATGGTCTCCTGCCCTGAGCTGAGTGCCACATATAATGGAAAAGTTGGTGCTGAGGAAGATCCCCAAGGGAGTCTCTGGAAGAAGCAATTATGGTAACAGGGTGAAGTACAGGGGTCAAGTAGATGAGTGGTGTGATAGGAGAACCTGGGTCATGACCCTGTGGGACCTCTGCTAACAGAATGAGGTACTGAGTAGACATGGCAAACACTTTAAGGGGGACAATATGACTGCTTCAGAAGTGTTTCATACATCCAAATGTTGCTACCTGAATGAGCCACATCACTCACATCTACAAGCTAAAATCTTCAAGGTGTTTACCAGATGCTCCGTGGAGGTGTTCAGCTGTCACTGTGGCTTGTGACCCTAGCCAGGTTTTGCATCCTCTGAAGGAGGGATCCTGCCCTGAAGAAAATGAAAGCTTTTTGAGCAAAAGTAGTACCTCTGGAAGAGATTGCTGGCTTTGCTCCATGAGCTGCTAGAAACTCTTATGCCGTGGTAACCTGCTGTGCTAAGACTTGTGGATAGCCATGCACTCCTGCATGTGGGGCATTGGGAGCTTGRGAGTTTCTTAAAGGTCTCTCACTGACCTGTCTCCAGCAGATCACCTGAGCTGGTATATGAAATAATTCCTAATTAACATCCCAGTGGAGCTGTGTGTGACTGTAGAGTAATGTCTGGCAAGTGTGGGGTTTCTGTGGGAATGTGCCAATTGGACTCAGATGCTGGAAGTGTCTGCAGACTCAGTGGTACACCTGGAGAGTCCCTGAGCGTGAGATAGGCTTTGGCTGGGGGTGTGGAGTAAGCAGAAGAAGAGTGTGAGATACTGTTGATCCAGGGACAAGGAAGTGCTACAAAAAGCTCTTCTAACACCAATGGATTGAATTTGCAGCATAAGCAGGAGCAAGGTAGCAGGCAGAGCAGGAAATAAACAGGATTCCTGCTTCAGCTTCTCTTGCTCTCTTCTGCTGAGTCTCAGTTTCCACAAGTGTTACATGGGGACATCTGTCCCTAGGTGAAAGGGAACACAAATCTGAGATTCTGTCCCATTAAAGATCTTTGGGACCCTTTTTCAAAGGGGCTGACAGCCCCTTTGAAATGTATTATTCCCAGGGCAGCTCCAAATGGCAGGACTAGAGGCTGTCAAAATTACTCTAAGAAATGTTAGGATTCACCAGTGTGTTAGGTTCTCTTTAAAAGCCATCCTATAAAGCTTGTGAGGATGTTATCTTTGCTCTCATTTATGAGGGCACAAGAAAGATGTAAGAAATGAACAGAAGACAGAGAAGGCCTTTCTGGGTGCTCTGTCCAGCAGTGTAAGAGCAAGGTAACTTCATGACATGTGGCACAGAAACAAATTAAAAACAGATGACTTCTGTCAGTAAGGGTGTTGCCCTGTGGAATCCCTTCCTCATGATGTCTCTGAGTCCTGTTGAGCTCTTAGATTCAAGAAAGATTCAAGTGAGAATGCCCTTAACAACAATAGCTGGGGTTAACTCTGTTTTCACTGGTGATACAAGTGCTCCAGCAAACGCTCCCTTACAGGGGTTAGGGAGACACTCCTGCAACTGCTGGGTTACTGCACAGTTCTTGATTGCTAAATAGTGTACTGGTTCGGAGCTGTGGTGTCAGGTTAGAGTGGGCTCCAAGGCTCATCAGGCTGTTAGAACCTTTCTCTGAAACTTGGCTGGAGCTGGCTGCATGACAGTAATCCTCTTTCGCTATTGGTTTTGAGGGTTTTTGTTGCTCCCTGGAACAGAATTAAAAATCCATTGAACACTCTTGCAGAAAGGATTGCTTTGGAACAACCATTTCCGCATGGAAAAGGTCAGATTTCTGATTCTGGTCTTGTTCTCGAATCAGAAACAATTCAAGAGTCCTGGACTTCAGAAATTTTGCTTCTAGAAAATTTGTCACAATCTTTGTCTCTGTGACATGCTTTGACTTTAATGAAATAGCATGGTATTTCTGTGGAAGTGTTCCAGCCCTTTCTGTTGTTAACCCTGGGAGGAGTGATCATTGAGGAGTTGTGTGTTGGCCACTATGTCTGCAATCTCATCCTCTCATCCAGAGCCGGAGTGAGATGTATTTGAAGAGGGGGAGCCGAGTCTTTCAGGGTCACTCATTTTGCTGACCCATGTACGCTGTCTGCAGCCCTTGAGCTGGCTCAGGCCCTCTTGTTTCAAAAGCAAGGACATTCCACTCAAGTTTGTGGGCTTATCCATTGGACGTTTTGGATCAGAGCTGTCCCAGGATCTCTGCTTGTGGGGTGAGTGAGTAGGTTATGAGCATAAGTGATGTGCTCAGAGGCTGTTTGCAATAGAAACCTGTTTTTGTTGTCTCCTGGACTGGCTCATGGAGAGGGGCCAGGTGACTGTTCCTGCTTGTTGCATCACTTTGCCGTGATCCATCTCCTCGTGTGTTGGGTGTTCACAAGCTTTGGGGCATGTCAGCACAGCTCAGAGGCCTGGATTCTGGTGTCTGCTGTGTTATGTGTAAGTCAGTATTTTTCTAGGTTTCTTGTAAGAGCTCGCTCCAGAACCTGAGAGGAGGGAGGTGCAATGAAGCTCGTTCTTTTCTAGATCACTGTGATCCTGTTTTTTCTGCTTCCTCTTGTGCTGTTGTTTCCTTCGTGCTGGCTGGTGAGGCTAAGGGATGATAGCACTGCAGCAGTGTCTGCCTGCACTGAAATGTGGAAGCAGCAGGACAGGCAGATTGGCTGCTGAGAGGCTTCCCTGCCCTGCTGGGAGGGGTACGTGGGCTCTGCATTCCTGCGGCTGTGTTGGGAATCTGTGTTATCGCCCTTTTGGAGCAAGTAGGAGCGTGATTCACCAGAAGGTCCTCTGGGATTGCAGTGGGGTTTCAGGTTTCTTGAACTATCAGATAGCAATTCCGGGATTGAGAATATGTCAGACCAGTCTCTCCTCGCCTGGAGCCCTCGCCTGGAGTTGCCTCCTCCCCCTCTGCTGTTGTGCAGGCTGTACCAGAGAAGACTTACTGAAAGCAGTTTTTGTTGTTTTGTTTTGGGGTTTCTTTTTTGCTAAGGTCTAAGTCTTTAATATAAAGCTGTGGCTTTTCAGATGTACCAGGCACAAATACTTTCTCTCTGCATTTAGACGTAGCACTTCCTTCAGCAGAGATATTTATTACGCCTTGCAAGCCTCCTTCTCCTCATGAGGTAGGCTAGGTTGTCAGCCTGTTTAATGATGGGGGAATCAAGGCACCCAGGAGCAACACATTTTGCTCAAGGTCACTAGTGGAATCAGTGGCAGTCAGGGGTAGAACACAGGAGTCTTGGCTCCTTACTTTAACCACTGGGAATTAAATTTGCTATTGTCTTTAAAACCGCTGGGCTGCAGTGGGCGTGCTGCTCAGTTACAGAGGGAGCCAGATTTCTGTGCAATCTCCTTTTTGTTGTGTTCTTTTCTGAGATGTTTTAGATCATTTGTCTCCCTGTGTCAGTCTATCTACTTTCTAATTAATTATTTTCTGTGGCCCAGCTATGTGGCATGTCTACTGGAATCTAGTTTGAAGGGGTGTGAGTGAGGAGCTTGCAGCAAACGATTCCCATCAGCTTACTGCAACCCCCGGCAGATGGAAGGCTGGGGTGGATCCCCACTATGCATCTCCAACAGGATCCAACTGTTGCTACTCCTGAAAGTGCTGCACAATCTGCAAGCAGTTGCTTGTGGCCTTTGTCCCATTAGACTTTACAAGAAAAGTGTGGTTAGTCTCAGTTAAAACTGGAGTGGGAGAACTTCCCGAGGGAATCCCTGCAGGTTGAACCAGGGCCCCCAGCGAGTTCTGGGTGGCTTTCTGTGCTCTGAGTGGCTGAGGCAGGGTATATATGTACTCCCTGGGGCACCAGCCCACCCCCAAAGTGAAGGAAGAAGGAATTGAACTAGATGCCCCAAAAGCAGGACATTCTGGAATGTCTTCGCAGGGACCAAGGCTTGGCCGCTCTTTGGGCAGTACCTGAAGGTCTTAATATGGTGACTGCTTGTATCTGCCTTCCTGAATGGAGTGTCTGGTTGAGCTTTATCCAGGCTGCATAAGAGGAGTGCATAGGGGAATGCATCTGGATGTGGCTGTCCACGTGTCAGTCCATGAATGAAATGCTTTCGATAGTGAAATTCTGTGATAGGTTGAATGGAGGGTGGTATAGGAGGATGTAACAGGTTGGCATGTGTGGAGGGAAGAGTCTGTATTTATCGTAACTCTTCACTAAACACAACTTCCTTGTCTGTGAAGCGATTGTTCAGTGTTGCTAAAAGGAGTGAGTTTCTGTAAGGGCTGCTGCGCTGGCTGTGGATGCCATTCACAGAGATCTTTTGCCCTCGTTTGAGCTGCAGGGTTGAACTGTCGCCAGAACTTGCAATTAAGTCAGGTCATCTCTGCTTGGGTACAGAATATGAGAGCTCTCCCAGCACTATGGCTTTCCAAGAGAGGGGAAGAGGGGCAAGAGCCTGACCTGTGAGTGAGTGGCATTTTCTCCAAGCAGCCCATGCCCTGGAGTTGGTATTGCCAGCCCCAGCTCCCGTGGTTCCTGCTTCTCTCTTGAGGGGTACTCAGTGATTAAATAGTTCTGCTCTTGTCCTGGGTGACCGTAACTGCTGAAAGTGCTGTGGTTATTATCGGGACTTTTGAGAGAGGCCTTCGTGCTTCTGACTTGTTCCTTGATGAATGAATTGTGCCTGAAAACTGGAGAGATGGTAGGTACATCTTGAGCTTTCATCTCTGGATTGTGCAGCTTTGCCCTAGCAGGGTCCAGGTTTTCTTTCTCCTTCCCCAGTGTACTCACACGCCCTGCTGTGCCATGCTATCGTTGGAGTGCACAGCAATGTTGCTGAGCGTATATTTGGTGAAGCACTTTGGGATCTATTTTGAATGAAATACTGTGTTCGTGTAGGTGTGCCTCAGGCAAACTTGGATCCCCTAGCCTGTAGGGGATCTGGATAGTGCTGACAGCACTTCCTGGGGGTTATCTGTCTAGCAGCGTCCTTGTGTTAGTGAGCAGTTTGTGAGCCTCTGGCCAGCAGTGCAATGTGTTGCAAAACTTGCCAAGTGTGGGAATGGTCAAGCAGCAGGCAGGGGCCCTGAGCCACCAGCATCAGGAGCTGCTGCAGTGCTTGTCTTCTGGAATGTTGTGTGGCAGCAGCCTCTTCCAAAGAGGGTGAAGGCTCCCTGCGGCTGGCCAGCCAGAGGCTGCAGGCAGCCTGTGTGCTTAATGCTGCAGTTTGTGGCATATGGACCTTCTCCTCCTCCCTGCTTGCCCTCTCTGTGTCTCCTTCCCTGCTCTGTGCCCCTCCCCCTGCAAGCAGTTCGGCAGCAATTGGGCAGGCACTGGGACGGCAGCTCTGACATAAATCTCTCCTGGTGTGGAATGAGGGGTATAAATATCCAGAGAGTGATGTGATCTTTCCAGCTGCTATTAATAGGTCCCTAGAGAACAAGAGCAAGCGAGCGAGACTGGCTGACACTTAAAGGGCTAGCAACTCCCTTATGTGCTGTGAAAATTAATCAGCACCGCGCCTCGCTGTCTTCCTCCAGGCTAGAGCAGAGCCCTCAGTGAAGTGTGTGGAGGAGGCGGAGGAGGAGGAGGGAGCAACTAACGACTTGCTAGTTAGGAAGCAGCGATAGGCCAAGCTGTGCACGAATGATCGCACTAACTAGCTAGGAATGCTTGGGCGGGCTGTGCAGCAGTGCTACTCTTGCAGGCGGGTTTTGCTTTGTGCCAGCTAGCCGCTGGCTCAGCCTTACCTTGCAGGGAGGCAGGTGTCRAGATGTCCATTTGACTGTCAGAGAACTCACTGGGTTAACTGATGGCAGGGTGCAGCCTGTGCCTTGTGGTGATTGCCATTTTTCAGAGATTATGGGTCTGCAAAGTGTGGTTTGCTCTTCGGTTGTGTTTTGTTCTGGGTATGTTCTGCCCTAGCTGTACGAGCACTTGGCTTTTCCTGATGGTATGTCTTCAGGTCTGCTTTTAGCAGCTCAGAAGCGGTATGAATCCTACTGCAGAGCTATTTCAGTTCTATTTAGAGACTTGGGGYTTGGTCTGGAGCTGGTGCTTCCTGTCCCTGTATGGCAGGAAGACCTGTGTGCAGTGCCTGGCCTGCTCAACACGCTTGAAGGGAGCAGACTGTGGGCTCAGTAACCACTGTGCGCTGGGAAACTTGTCTGCCTATGCAAGGAAAAGGTTCTTGAGTGTGTTGAGGGGGTATCGTGCAAAGCATGTAGCAGAAGTAAGGAAGCAAATAATATATCAGCTTGCGCAAATAGCGGGTTTGCAATGTCCTTCTTCGCCCCACTCACTAGGAGGTAAAGATGCCTGTGACAGGTAGCAGGGCTGGGGGATGTCTCTGCAGCTTCAAGGGCAGCATCTTGAGTAGTGACGAAGCTGTAGCAGAGGAAAGTGAGACTCTGATAAAGGAAGAGCTGAAGTTCTCTAACTGAAGAAAGCTCGGGAGCAGTTCTGGCAGGTATATGCTTCATTCTGTGCTAAGGTTATCTGAGAGAGATTACTTGGTACAGGCTGGGAAGATGCCATGTCTTAAGAGCAGTGTTCTGAAGGTCAGAGATAGGGGCACTAAAGAGAGGTCTTCTGTCCATTCTTGTGCCCCCCTAAAATGAAGCTGAATAATGTCTTACACTGGAGTTGCCTGTTCTGTACTGAATAAAACTCCTTGCAGGATGTAGGAGGTCATAAGCCAGGAATGAYGCACACTGCAGTTACCAGGGTTGCTTGTTGAATTATGGGTTGGCAGCAGCCCTCCAGAACATGCCATGCACTCAGATGATGTGGAGCTATGTCGCAGTCATCTGTAATGCCCATGAAAAGCTCTGTGGGAAAGAGTCCCAGTGCAAGCACAAGAAATTCTGTTAAGGCATACAGATGCTGCAAAAAGTCCTACTGTGGTATTTCTCAGCTACATGTACTCTCTCCATCCTATATGCACTGCGTGCATTGCCCTAACCTCGTCTTCCCTGAAATGCTCTGCCTCAGCCTGTAGGGCTATTCAGAGAGCTGGGCTGGKTCTGGAGCAGGAGAGCCTCACCCTGTTGTCCCAGCAGGCCTATGGTATGTTGCATCATCCTGCTGTGCTGAAAGCTCTGGTGGAGATAGGAGCTCCCCCATCCAGGAGCCAGGACAGTCCCTCAGGCCTCCCGAGGGAGACGGTGATGCTGCTTAGGTGGCAAGTGCCCTTATGCCCTGGTCACCCTTTGCCTTGTAACCCACTGCCTTACCTTCTTCTTCTCTTCAGGCTTCTCATCTGCTGAAGAGAGGCCTCCTGCTGCTTCAAGTCCTCTTAGTTCTCCTCTGTCCCTTCTGAGCTTCTGCTCCGTAGGCTTGTATCAAGACCAGTTTCTGTCTTCACAGTTATCTTCTGCGTGTTTCACGGAGCAGAGGAAACTAACGTAGAGCACCTGTGCTTGGGGTGGCTGGACATCAGAAGGGGGCCCTGAAATCGTAAGGGCACCACATTTCTGTTCAGAGTCACAAAGTTGTTTGAACTCTGGAAACACCTGCAAAATAGCACTCAGGATTCTTCCACTCCCCAATGGGCAAAGCTGGCATGAAGTACCCTAATCTAGTCATGACCTTGTTAGTGATGGCTCTCATGTCTGTGCCTTTGAGCACCGGTAAATCTGTCTTCACTGGATGCAAGTTACTGCCTGCGCTCGTGCAGCTAGCTGTGAAGCAGGATCCTCAT
Source organism: Rhea americana (assembly GCF_003343005.1). NCBI lineage: Eukaryota > Metazoa > Chordata > Aves > Rheiformes > Rheidae > Rhea > Rhea americana. The sequence continues at coordinate 1,554,847 of NW_028186116.1, forward strand.
CCTGCTCAAACAGGCCAGGCCTAGTTCTTAGACTGAGCTGCTCTGGGTTCTGCTTTGCTGAAAGTTTTACCTAACTGTGCCAAAGCAGCAGCCCCAGTGCCCTGAATGCCCCAGCTCCTGGGCAGTGCTGCCCATGGAGCTGGGGGAGCAGGCAGGGGTGCTGTGGTCACTCACTGCCCTCTTCTCTTGCAGGTTTCTGACCAAAGGGCCTGGGAGCTCCCTCCACTGGCGCTGTGGGAAGCTTTAGCCAATCAAATGCACCCTGACAACAAACTGCCCAGCCATGGCAAGGCAGGCAGCAGCGGTGCCCCAGCCCAGCACCACAACGTGAGCCAAGCACCCACCTGCAGCCTGGGCTCTAAGGGTGTGGGGGCAGGCAGCCATGGCAGCAAGGCCACTCAAATCTCCCCTGGCAACTCTGGACTGAAAAGCAGCCAGAACACTGTCTCAAACTTTGGATCCTTGAAGGGCAAAGTGAAACGGGAACGAAGCATCTCAGTGGACTCAGGAGAACAGCGAGAAGCCAGCACCCCTTCCCTGGACACTGAATCAAAAGGTAATGCTCCCTTAAACCTTGCTTCAGCAACTCACTTGCTCAATTACTCCCGGCATCCTGGCAGACCTGGGATGGGAGCGCCTGTGAGCACCCACTGCATCTTGTGTTTCTGTACTGCTGCTTCCCTCTGGGCTTGTCTTGGCTGCCTGTTCTTCTGCATCACTGCTCATCACATCCACAGTTTCAGGACCAGAGTAGCTGAACTCTTGTCTTTCCTGTGTTTCCATGTTATTTCCTACAACATGCTGAGAAACTGGGACTCTGTTTTTCACGAGCTGCTCTGGCCTCATAAGCAGGATTATGGTTCACTGAAACTGTACTGAACGCTCCTGCACTATAATGTAYGGACTTTTGATTTAGGACTGAGTTTTGTTGTTTTCTGTCTCCCTGCTGTTGACCAAGCGCTGCCTTTGTGGTGTTCTTGCAGCTGCCCAATTACCCAGTCGTGGTTAGTGAGGAGGTGCTGTAAGGGTCGCTGTCAGAACAGTTTTGTGGTTTTGTCAGCAATGGATGACTCTTGTGTCAAATCACATGGTTTCTGGAAAAAGGCTGAGTCAATACTTGCAGACTCTTTGGCTTCCCTGTCATAGCTAGTCTTGCCTGTAGCTTCTTAGGTTCCAYAGAGCTCTGTGCCCAATGGCTGCATGTGACATTTCACAACAGAAAACGCAGGATGTCTCTCCAGGTAGTTGTCAGAGGAGAAATGCCAGCAGTGTCCTCAGTTCTGTCCAAGACTCGCACCTGGTCACATGAAGTTGCCATCCCCAAAAGCAGCACTGCTACTCTGACCCATAGCCCCAAACCATTTGGTTTCACAATCAAAGCCACGCTGCCCGACGGGCTGAGGCCAGAGCCATGCTGTGGAATAAAGAACAGAACATACTCAAACAGACTTCCTGCCCCCAGGAAATGTTTCTTTCTGATTGTGTTGGGAGGTTAGTGAATGCCATGGAACATAAGCATTTGTAGTGTTATCTTAATACTACCTTGCAGCCCTGACTCCTGCAGGAAGATTATTAAAATTAGTTGATCAAGGAGATCTGAATTTCCTACATTCCTGCCATAGTTCACTGATACGTCGTGTGGATATGGCCTGTAAACCACTAGATGATGTAAAAAGGGCAGCAATACAGTATCGTTACCCTCCCTGAGACCCTGGATGCCTTTGGGCAAGTTGCTTCCTTTTTTGAGCCCTACCAACACCACACATGACATGAGAGGAGCACCTGGGTTTACCCAGGTCAGGAAGACCTCTGCCTGATTGATGCCTTCAAAGGGCAGAGGCTGTGTCCCCTGTTCCTGCAAAGGATATGAAGATGCCCTTCCACTTTCAGGTTTTAATTCTTAAATCACAGGCCCCTGAGAGTTACAGGTAATGTCAAAAGGCCTCCTGTTCAGAACAGTGGTTGGATGTGTCCTGTGCTTGCAGACTCCGTCCAAAGACTAACAACTGCATCTCATTCCGAGTTGCTGGGTCTCACAGAGGAGACTCGCTTGCACTAGCTCTGATGAGTAGGTGCCCAGACTTAACAGATGCTTCAGGTCCTTTATCAGGGCTCAGCAGATGTCAGTGCAAGGCTTCCCATCCAGCACATCCATGCTGGATTGGCAGAGTGAGCCCTCGGAGCAAACTGGCAGGCGGAGATCACCCTTGCCCCGTCTTGCTGCATGTTTGATGGGAAAACACAGACATGACAGAACATGAAGAGACCAGCCACTTTCCTGACTTGCTGGGAAATTTGTAAATCCACACGGGCAGGAAACCACTTGCAAATCAGAAAACACAGCTCTGTCCAGCACAGCCTGTGTCTGCTGGCTTGGCCAGCAAAGCAACTCTGTTGCGAGTGTTCCCCACAGTTGTGCGCTGGTCCTACCTCTGTTTTATTTTTGCTCTGTTTTGGAGTCTGTCTTCCTTCACTTACAGTGTCAAGGATGCGGACAGGATGAGTACTCTTGCTGTTTAATGATCTTTTTCCCTGCTGGCTGCTATCTGAAGCCTTTGGCCAGGCCAAAAGACAGAGCATCTCACTGCTGAATCTAGAGACCGGTGCATTTCTGTGCCTGGCTGGAGGAGGGATGCTTATGAACATAGGAGTGCAGACCTGCAGAGGCAGCAGAGCTAAAGCAAGTGAAAGAGAGGGCAGGGAGGAGGCTGAGGAGGTATGCGTGAGTGCTGACTATCAGTGCAATGGGGAGCTGTAGGATTTAGTGTTTGGCTGGTGCGAGGCAGGGCAAGCCCCTGGGAGGTCCCTTCTTAGGAACTCTCCTGCTGGAGCAAGTAAGGGAAAGGGGGAGGGGAAGCAGCAGCCCTCTAACAAACTCCATGCATGTCTGTTGTGCCAGACTGAGTTTTTGTGAATGGCAGACAGCTAGCATTGACGGTGCTTTCCCGTCAGCACTCCAGCAGGCATTCTGCCTCCCCTGGTGAGCGAGCGTCTGGGCTGCGGCTACACGGTAGTTCTGGGGTTCCGGCTTAGCGGCTGGAGTCGTGACAAAGAATCTTGCACTGTTGTAGACAGCCATGGGTTAGCAGCTCAGGACTAACATGGGCTGCAGTAGGCCTCCGGAGAGCAGTGCCTCTGGCTGCGCTGGTGCAGCCCGGGCCTCTGACCACTGCAACTCGGGCCTTGCTGGAAGGATTGAGTTGCAGCTCTGCCCCAGGCGCTCGGAGCAGAGGAGGCCATGCTTCACCAGGAGCACACAGTGAGGCTCTGTGTGGAACCCTGAACTGCTCAGGGTTCTTGGCATGCCACAGGCCAGAGCGGCTCTGACTGCTCAGGAGACTGTGTCTCAGTGCCAGCCGGGATAGCTGCGGGACGCAGTTGGAGAGCCTGGGTTTAGATGAGTTCCAGGATGAGGACGCTGGCCTTTGCATACTTGCACCTTAGCACATTGTGCTTCCCCGGCTGATTTCACAAGGGTGCAGCTTGCAGCTGGGCAGGGCCCCAGCCTGTGGCCAGGTTTCTGCAGCCCTTCTGATAGTTCTGTCACATTGCAGGTGAGGTGGCTCCCCGTAGCAAGCGACGGTGCGTGCTGGAAAGGAAGCAGCCGTACAGTGGGGATGAATGGTGCTCTGGACCAGACAGCGAGGAAGACGACAAGCCTATCAGCAGTGCACACAGTGAGTGTCCACCTCCTTCACCAGCCCAGGAACTTGAATAAATTCATGTCTGATCTGCAGCTCAGCAGAGCACATGGCTAGCTCTGCCCATGTGTGCTGACTTGGCTGGAAGCATGGTGTAGCAGGCTGTGGCAACTGGTGGTCATTGTCCTATGAGAAGGTTTGGGGCCATTTGGTGAGGTGTGGAACCTGTTTTACAGAGGTGCTGCTGAGATGCAGGAGGGAGGGTGTTGGACTTGGATGTCCTTGCTGTCTTTTTCTCTGGCCACACCAGCAGCAGGAGAATGGTTATCTTGAGACTGTGCCTGGCTTGGTTCCACTGTGGACCAGGCACACACACACCTCCCTTGGTCACACTGTTAGCCAGACTGTGCAGCATGTGTTGCCTGTGTCTCAGCAGCAGCTCAGTCCTCATTCTTGGTGGTCTGTCTGGCCACCCACCCGAGTCTCTGCAGCTGTATGTTAGAGGCAGCTGATGCTAAAGGGGCACTCAGGTTCTTGACAAGTGTTCAGGCAGGGCTGAGCTAGCTGAAGCACACAGCGAGTTCTTTCAACTTCCAGCCAACGCTTGTAGTTCAAGCTCAGCTCATCCCAAAGACTTGACTGATCTTTTATAACTCTTTGGGGAACACTGAAATTCTATAAAGGCTTTGTGAACTTTCAGGATCCAGTTCCTTCAATTCCATYTCCTCCTATTCACTGGAGTTCAAGATGTTAGAAAGACCATGGTTATTTCTTTCTTTGTGGAAGCCATGCAGTTCAACAATGCAGCAAGCCAGCAAACGTGCATATTTTGTGAGGGTTTTGGACTGTAGGTCTCTCGTGTTTTCCAAAAGCATCAGAACTCCTTGATTTGTTGCATCTAGAATTCAATTAGCTTTCAAACTGGAGAGAGGGAGAGTCTTCTGAAACCACGATGCAAGGACTGTGCAGTTGATCCTTACTGATTCACCTTTCCTGATCTTGCCAGGGCTCCCCTAGTCAATAGGGAGGTCGATAGGTATTTTTCCCAGCCATGAGAGAAGAAAAAGCTGGAGTTGTCCCCCTGAACGTTTTTTTTTTTTGTTCTGTCCTCATCTCTATTAATCTGTCTCCTGAGGTGTGAATCCTGCTTACAGTAACACAATTTGTTATATTGCTAACAAATCATGAAGCAAAAAAAATATGAATCAGGACGGCTCCCTAAGGCAGAGGGTGTGTTTCTTCTAGATCTGCATTTTTTTTTCTGAACTCCAGACTTAATAACCAAGAACTCAATTTTATTGACCAAACCTACAGTTTAACCTGAGCACCTCAAGTTGTTATCTCTTCTGTAAGGACTTTTGTAGTCTGGGTATTGCATCTTGATGACTTTGTTGTATAGTTTCTTATAAAATCTGCCTGTTTGAAATCTGTGGCTATCACATGCAGAGACCTAGAACAATGCGGATACTGCTTACAAGGCCTTCAGATGCCTGGAGAGCAGCTGTAGCCGGGGAAGGTAACTTATGCAAAACAGAGGACCATGTAAAACCCTGTTGAGGTCAGCCTCTGTGCCTGACGCTGCACTGTAACCATCTTCTCCAGGGTGTCTCCTTCTGATTTTCTGAACCGTTCACGAGGGCCAGATTGGAAATGAGGACTGTTGGACCCTACCACCAATTTGTTGTGTAACTTTGGGCTAGTTGCTTCTGCTCACCGGCTCAGTGACCGCACTTGTGGGAAAGGATATCACCACCTCCCCTTTACAGCCTGCTTCAAGATCTGCCTGATTAGAGCTGGGCAAGGTGGGATTGTCTAGGAGCAAGGCCAGTAATGAGGGAGCAAGTGAGTCCCCACAGCAGGCTTCCAGCGATGTCTCTTTCTCTTAACTACTGCTTTGCCAGGGACTGACTGTTGATGTTAATGTTCAGTGGGTCTGCGGTGAGGTAATTGCTGAGGCGCTTGTAGGGCAGCAAATGGAACTGGCTTGGTGGGGTGCAGTGTGTGTCCGTGAGAGAGCCTTTGTGCACGTGTGTGTGTGTGTGTGTGTGTGTGTGAGGGGCTATGCAAGAGGGAAGTGCTGAATGCTGCTATTAATTACAATGCTTATTAATATTAATTAAGGATATTATTAAATAATTGATGATTATTAATAATTAGCACTCCAGTGAGTAGCATCTCCCCTTTCCCCTGCTACCTGGGTTTTTGTGGCTGTGGCTATGGAAAGAGAGATGAGATGAGCCTTGGCCACCCAGTGCTGAAGGGGAGACAAGGGGAGTCGCTGGGCCCTTAGGGCTCCTGGGGGGCAGTGGCCACCCAGGCAGTAGGGACTGCTGGTCTGGTGCTGCCATCTACCGGTGCTGGGAACGCTGAGCACCAGCCCCTTGCCAAGACAGGCAGTGGCCTTTGCTCTGCCTTAGGGAAGTGTGTTGCAGAAGTAGCACCCTGACACCCAGAGCATAGCCCTTTGTCATACCCAGCTCTACCATCCCCACAGTCTCTGCTGCAGCCCCCATTCAGAGAAGAGACTGCTTTCTCTGCTGTGCCTGGAGGTCCCGCTACTCCGGCCTTCCTGGTTGCTTCGATCCCATCTGCTAATTCTCTTGGTGGAGATGGCGAGGCTGTTCTGCAGAGGCTGCTCAGGTTCTTTCGCTATGCTAGTTGTCCGTAACTTTTGTCTCCTGTGCTCCCATAGATTGTAATGTAGCAGATCCTGCAATGTCCACAGCCTCGCAGCTTGGTCCAGGGTCCAACCCGCTGCCAAACCTGAATGAGACCAGTTCTTCCAGTGCACCTCATGGTGCTGCCCCAGGCTTACGGCCGGACGGTGCAGGAGGCGGAGGTGGCGGAACGGGAAAACAGCCTTCACAGTTCGTTTACGTCTTTACCACGCACCTTGCTAACACGTAAGCAGTAAACTCTGTCCGTCTTCCACTAGTGTAGAACTGACCCGTCACAGCTGTCTGCTGCAGACTGCTCTTGACTAGAGGAGAGCTGGGCAGGTGCTGTGCCTCTTCAGTTGCGCTGAGCAGGTCCCCAGTAAGGTTCAGGAGGCTTGCTGGCAGCTGCTGCTTGATGGATGAACTTTGTCTGAAATGCACATTTCCTCCCAGCAATGCCAAGCAGAGCTTCCTGCATGGTGCACTGCAGAGCATATCTAGTCAGCATCTATTTAAAAGATTTGTCTGTAGTGGTATGGACTGCTGGACTGATTTGGAAGCACCTGGGGGGGGGTAGGGTGCCATGACTAGTRCCGTGTAACACTTGATATTCTCAGCTCCGTTCTTCTCTTCTGCCTGGCATGGTCTCAGCCATGGAGCCTTAGGCAGACCAGATGATTTTATAGCTCTTTGCTAGATCATAGAGTCTGTGTGGTAGATCGCAGAACACCTCTGCCACAGGTTCCCTCAGGGCAGCATGCAGCAGCAGGCATGAAGCAGAGCAGAGTGCCCAGTGCAGGATGTGGGAAGAAGGAAGTTCTAAGGCAACTGATCTTCAAYTGGAGATGCTCTCTGGGGCCTCAATAGGATGGATAGGAGGTCTTTGAGGATATTCCCCTTTTCCCACAGGACTGAAAAGCAGAAACGGGACCTGGGAACTGGAAGGAGGGAATGTGGATGGGACACAATGCTTGTCTGTTCTTGAGTGGTTTGTGTTCTCTCCCCAGAGCTGCAGAAGCTGTCTTGCAGGGCCGAGCTGACTCCATTCTGGCCTATCATCAGCAGAATGTCCCGCGGGCGAAGCTAGACCAGGTATACCAGCTGTGAACCGAATGCTTCTGTCGGCACACACTGCTGACTGATATCCGCTCACTTTTGACATGGCCATTCTCACCCTACCTCCTGGCTTAGCTGTGAAGGAAGGGCTTGTCAGAGTCCCCTTTCAGTGGTGTGAGAAGCTGCTTTTCGGCAGGACCTATTTGGAGTGGTTCCTCCTGGCTCTCCTCCTGGAGACTCCTGGCTGCTGTCAGCTATGATAAATTTGGGATAGGGGCACTATATGTGGCCCTGCAACCGTGTGGGCAGAACACCCACTTGTGCATTTCCATGGATCCCAGGACATGCAACCGGGCCTGCTTCTTCCTCACAAGGAATGGAGGCAGAACTGCCATGTGGCATGTTTCTGGGATAGAGTGGTCTCACACTGGGTAGAGGGAAGAACACCTGCCTAGAGTTTTTCCTGCTCACTTTGGCTTCCCCTTTCTCTGTCAGGCGCCAGTTCCTAAAGTGCTGGGGGTTACTGAGCAGCTACCGATTAACCCACCTGCTGCCAACACTCCGCAGTCCCAGCCGCCAGCACCGCAAGCTAGTCAGCCACAGCCACAGCCTCCCCCGCCGCAGCCTCCACCTCCACCTCAGACCATCAGTCAAACAGCTTTGCCCACGCCCAGTGCCCTGCCCCAGGAAGGGACGGGTGAGGATGTCCGGAGGGATTTGACTCCCAACTCTTTGGGGAACAACAGCAGCAGCAACCAGCCCGGAAGTAACCACCCAAATGCACCCACCGCCTCTGCCGGAACTATGCAGCCTGGGCAAGTGGACTCCTCTGCCACTTCCAGCTCTAGCCTCCTGGGGGAAGGCCCAGGCTCGGGGATGCCAGGAAATGGGCAGGCAGGCTTGGGCTCCAGAAACCCCATGAACTCAGAAGGGCTTTCTAAGGAACAACTGGAGCACCGGGAGCGCTCTCTGCAGACCCTGCGTGACATTGAACGTCTTCTGCTGCGCAGTGGGGAGGCTGAGCCTTTCATGAAGTCCAGCCAAAACACGGGCGAGAGTGGAGCTGCCCCTCAGCCACAGGCTGCCCCTGCCCAGCCCCCTGCACCTCCCACCAGCATGAAGAAGTACGAAGAACCCCTGCAGTCCATGATTTCCCAGACACAGAGCCTGGGTGGCCCCAGTCTGGAACATGAAGTCCCTCATCACCCAAGTGCTGACATGGGGCAGCAGATGAACTTGATGATGCAGAGGCTGAACCAGGACAGCCTGACCCCAGAGCAGGTGGCCTGGAGGAAGTTGCAGGAAGAGTACTATGAAGAGAAGCGGCGGAAAGAGGAGCAGATCAGCATCCATGGCCGACCCATGCAGGAGATCATGATTCCACAGTCTATGGGAGGCATGATGATGCGTGGGCCCCCACCACCCTACCACAGCAAACCTGGCGAGCAGTGGCCACCGGGGATGGGCAGCCAGCTGCGGGGACCCATAGATGTGCAGGACCCTATGCAACTGAGAGGAGGGCCACCCTTTCCTGGGCCACGATTCCCTGGAAACCAAATGCAGAGAGTCTCTGGCTTTGGGGGGATGCAGAACATGCCCTTGGATGCTCTTGGGCCTATGAATGCCATGCAGAGGCCAGTCAGGCCCAGCATGGGGTGGAGCGATGATATGCCTCCTATGGGAGGCCCTGGGAACTTTCCACAAGGCACCCTGCCCTACCCATCAGGGCAAGGTGACCCTGAAAGGTTCATGAATCCCCGTGCCAGAGAGGAGATCCTGCGGCATCAGCTGATGGAGAAACGCCCAGTGGCAATGCAGAGGCCCATGGGGATGTCCAGCAACTCCATGAGCCAGGGTATAGAAATGGAGAGGATGATACAGGCTCACAGGCAAATGGATCCATCCATGTTTGCTGGGCAGATAGCGGGGGACAACCTGAGCAGTGCCCCGATGGGAATGGAGTTTGCAGGCACCCGGGGGATGCTGAGCCCCCCTATGAGCCAGTCAGGCCTTCGGGACATGGATGCACCCATGGGCCCCAGCAACCTCAACATGAACATGAATGTTAACATGAATATGAACATGAACCTCAATGTCCAAATGACCCCACAGCAGCAGATGATGATGTCGCAGAAGATGAGGGGCCCTGATATGATGGCACACCAGGGCGTGAGTCCCGAGGAGCTGGCCAGGGCAAGGGCTCAGAACGGCAATGGCAGTGCAATGCTGGGGGGGGGGCAGAAAATGATGATTCCTTCCCAATTCCCCAATCAAGGACAGCAAGGCTTCTCAAGCGGACAAGGACCTTACCCCAACATGCCCCAGGAGTTGGGCAATGCCTCGGACATGTTCAGCCCTGAGCAGGGTGCCATGCCTGTTGGGAGCATCAGTGGCACGACCAGACTCAGCCACATCCCTCTGCCTTCAGCTTCCAATCCCACTTCCACGCAAGGGGGCAATCTGGCCAACATGCACCCAGCACCTTCCCGGGGGCTGGGCCGCCGGCCTTCTGACCTCACCATCAACATCAACCAGATGAACTCCCCTAGCATGGGCCACCTCAAGTCCCCCACGCTCAGCCAGGTGCACTCGCCACTGGTCACCTCCCCTTCTGCCAACCTCAAGTCCCCACAGACACCCTCACAGATGGTCAGCATGCCACCTTCAAACCAGTCTGGGCCCCTTAAGTCCCCCCAGGTGATGAGCTCTTCACTCAGTGTCCGGTCTCCCACTGGTTCACCAAGCCGCCTGAAGTCTCCTTCTATGGCTGTTCCTTCCCCTGGCTGGGTGCCATCTCCCAAAGCCAGCCCTGGAGTCAGCCAGAGCAAGCAGACCCTCAGCATGAACTCATCTACTTCCATGGGAGGACTGGATCAGGGTATGCTGGTATCTTGTGCGCGAGTGTGCGTATGTGCTTGTATTTGGAGTGTGTGGAGAGCCAGGATCATGGAACAAACAGCTTAACTCAGAGACCCCTTAGGATCAACTCTGGCCACTTCCTGCATCTGTGGTTTCCATCCCCTAAATCTAGTCAGCTCAGACTGGTTGTAGTCTCACTTGTCAGCAGTAGTCTAGTGCTTTCTGTACCCTAGGAAACACATGCCCCTACTCTCTGTCGCCCTCTGCTTGCTTGGCTGCTTGATTCGGGCAGCCCAGAGTGTATTTGCAGCCATTGCGGACTGGCACAACTGCGCAGTTTGTGTCCCGACAGTCAGCAGAGGTGACAGATATCAGCCTGGGGAGATGCTTACGTGCAGGACAAGGTGCAGACACCATGGGAGTGATGTCATTTATCTGAATGTTATAGGGACTGTGTTCTCAGTGGTCTGTCTTCCTGGTGGATTCTGCCACCCTTTTTTCAGGCTGATTTTTTCCCCACGGTGTTTACGTCTAACCTGTGTGCCCCAGCAGGTTTGGGGAGATGCTCCTACTTATGTGTGCCCATGGTTTACGTTCTCCCACTTTTCTTGAAGTAGATCTTTTTCCCAGGAGTCCAAATAGGGCTTCTCAAATAGGCGGAAGAGCAAACAGAGCAGCTTCTACTTCAGTCTCAGCTCATCTTCTGTGACTCTCAGGTAGTGAAAAATGTGTCCAAACTGGGAAGTCGAGAGCAGTTTAAAATGCAAGTCTGTTACRGTTCTGGAGCAGAGTCTCTGCACAGTTTTTCCTTAGAGTCCTGAGGGCTCTGTGTTTTACAGCCTCCTGCGATCACTGCAGCTCTAAGGAGAGAATGGGTTTGCTGTCTGACAGGAGCAAGCTGCAGTTTGTGGGTGGTACTAAGCTGCTCTCTTTCTTGCTTACAGGTTCTCTCCCTTCTGGGCCTAGGAGCAGTTCTTCCGCACCAGCCAGTAACACCTCTAGCACCATGAATCCCAATATGCCTTTTACTTCCTCTCCAGATCCATCCCCCTCCCAGAACCCCCTCTCGCTGATGATGTCCCAGATGTCCAAGTATGCCATGCCCAGCTCCACACCACTTTACCACAATGCCATCAAAACCATCGCCACGTCTGATGATGAACTGCTGCCAGACAGGCCTATGCTCCCACCTGGAAGTATGTCAGGTATGTACTTCTGGAACTAGGCTATAGAGAGGTAAGACTGTCTTGTGGGCATGAGCAGCCTGATGGACTACACGGAGGAGGATAGGGTAGAGTTAAAACAGGCATGAGAAGCTCTGTTCTCCCATTGACTTCTTGGTTAAATAGCTTAAATTTGCCCTCACTTGCCAGGCTGTCCACCAGCTTTCAGCTTGGGTGTACTGTTCAGAAAGACGTGACCCAATCTGGCATTCTGGATGCTCTCTTTGCCTGAGCTCTGAAAGTTCTTGAAACTACCTTTATCTTTTTGCATGCGTTGGCCCTGGATTTTCTCTGCTCTTGGAGACGTCCCGGGACTTCCAGGCAGATATCCATTGCTTGGAAACTCTGTTTTCTTCTGGAGGACATGGCCCAGTGGGACAGGGGCACTCTGAACAAGGTTTGGAAGTCTGATGGTTCTGAGCCCAGGTGCCTGCACAGGCAAAGCTGTGTCATAGCATAGTGTGAATCCTGCTCAGTTCTGATTTCAGAATGCAACAGCCAGATCTGCTTCACTAACTGGTGGTGCTGATGAGGACAGCTAGGCAAATGATTGTCTTTTATCACTTGGTGACTGGCCTAAAGGGGAATTCCAGYAGACTATGTCACTTAATTTGGGGGTTTTAAGCTGTCTGATGAACAGTTTTGGTGGTTTTCAAAATGAAAAATCAGCTTTTTGTCTCTTCTGCTCCAAAATACTTGGTTTGTTTGACCCCTAGATGTGCAAATGCACTTGCTCTGTCCTAAACCGAAGCTCTCTGCAAAGGCTATTCACTCTGCTATGTTGATGAGCACATTCCTTCCTCCAAGATAACACTTGTGTTGGGCTGCAAACTCTTTTGTCTTTCTCCTGCTTGCCACCCGAGGGCGTACAGTTACAGGGAGCTTGCTAGATTGCTAACCATGCACTCAGGCAGTGGTGGAGGGTCACTCCTTTGTGCTTTCAGGGTGGCTAAGTGCCCTGTTGAGATCCTTTTGTCTCCCTGTGGGGCTGTCTGGACATGCAGAACCAGCTGGAACTGTAAAATTAGTGCGCTACGAGAACCACAGTGCCACCTGTACCTCACCTGTGTGTTTGGGTAACATCCCTGCAACTGTGCTGATCCCAGTCAGGCCTTGATGTCCTAACCATCTCTCTGTGGCAGCTCAGGAACAGATGAAGCTGTTACAACTCGCTGGTGTTCACAGGCTCAGGGAGCAGGAGTTTGAGGCATTTCTCTCTGATCTTGGTGCTTTGCAAACCCTTCTGCCAGCCCCTTGCTGTGAATCTCACTTTGAGCTCAGGGCTTTTTGAGTAGAAATTCTCAACAGTCTTTGTGGGGTGTGGACTTTGCAGCCTTGAGAGATGTGTGGGCAGAGAGTTAATTTGTTTCTCTTTTTCCTCTCATTAGGTGTGACAGGGAATCAGACGAATCAACTGCACTTAAACTCAGTGGGGCCTGCGTCGTCTCAGAGCCCCATGGGAATGAACCTGCCTGGTCAGCAACCTCTCTCCCATGAACCACCCCCCACCTCCATGATGTCGTCCCCAAACCCACTGGGCTCCAACATTCCTATGCACCCTAGTGCACCAGGGGCCGGCGTACCGCCCCAGAACCCCATGATGCTGCCCCCAGGGCCCCAGGACTCATTGAACCAGCAGTGTGGTCCTGTGCCGAACAGTTCACAGATGATTCCTTCCAACCAGCTCGTGTTCCCCCGCATGCAGCAGCCCCACAATGCCATGCAGTCTCCAGCAGGAGGTATGCCCATGGCCCCAGGAGGGGGAGGCGGCCCAGGAATGCAGCAGCATTACCCATCAGGAATGCCCTTGCCACCAGAGGACCTTCCCTCCCAGCAGCCCGGCCAGATRCCCCCTCAGCAGCACATGATGGGCAAGAACATCCCTCCTCGGATTGGAGAGCCGTATCCCCCTGTGCTTCCTGGGGTGGCCTCCGTGCTGAATGACCCTGAGCTCAGTGAGGTCATTCGCCCCACACCCACAGGTATCCCTGAGTTTGACTTATCCAGGATCATCCCATCAGAGAAGCCAAGCAGCACCTTGCAGTATTTCCCCAAGAGTGACAGCCAAGCACCCAAATCTCAGCCTTCCAACCTCCACCTCATGAACCTACAGAACATGATGGCTGATCAGCCCCCTGTGCGGCCAGGTATGAATGCCCCTAGCCTTCCAGGACAGCAGGGTGTGCAGAGGGGACTCAGCATGCCCATGTGCCATCCTGGACAAGTGCCCATGCTGGGCAGGACAGGCATACCACCCCAGCAAGGCATGATGGGCAACAGCATGCACCAGGGCATGATGTCTCCACAGCAGAGTCTGATGGCCCAGCAGAATTTCATGCTGATGCAGGCTAAGCAGAGGAGCATGTCTGTGTCAGGGGAGATGTATGCCCAGACAGGACACATGATGTCACCTCAGGGCTCTCTCATGGGGCCCCCGCCTCAGCAGAACCTAATGGTCACACACCAGATGAGGCAGAGAAGTGTCTCCCTGGACAGCCAAATGAGTTACATCCCCGGGCCTGGGAACATGGCAAACCTACCTTTCTAACCATGTCTGGCACACAGGGATGGGAAGGGGCAGGATCTGATTGTACAAACTTTTGTAAACCTTTCTTTGGGGGAGGGTTGGGGGCCAATGCCAGTGGAGGATGCCAAGTAGGGTGTTTTCATATTGGATTTGCCTCTATACAGAAAACCAGATGTGCAGTAAACTTGATGTGAATTGGGTTTCTTTTTCCTTTCTTTTTTGGGGGGGAAGGGGATGGATGAATGGGGAGGGGGGGCTGTTAATTTTGAAACCCGAGTGGTGACCAGGGACTTCCAGACCCTGTGGCGGTTTGTAAAGTTTTCTTCCCCACCCTTTCAAGTGTTTTTTCTTTCCCTTCTCTCTCTTTTTTCTTTTTTTATTCCTTTTTTTTAAAGCAACCAAAATGTGCAAGAAGGTTTTTGGAACTAGCTGTAAATAGGTCGCTGGGAAAGGCAAAACTTGTGCTGGTTTTTAATTGTTCTGTATTTCTGTGTTTTAATAGAAGCCTCAAAACATGTTCAAAACAAAACAAAAAATAAGCTAAAGAAGACAATGTACAAGGGTTTAAAACTCTCCTTGGAGGAGGCAGGAGGATCTCCCAAGGGGTACGGGGCATTGAGAGATCGTGTTATAGAGCAATTTCTTGTCAAAGCTGTGTCATTCATGCATCCAAACAGTCTGCGTGTGCAGGGTGCATAGTTTCACACAGATCTTAGGCTCCTGTGGAGGCTGTGCTGAGTACAAGAACTCACCCAGCCACTAAGGACCATCAGGAGTGTCAGAGCTGTGGCCACAATGAAATATCGCTGCAGAAATGCTGATTTGGCAGGGCAGAGGCAGTATACCTTTCAGTATATAGCTGTCGGGATACAACTGTCACTGCTCCGTGGGGAAGCTGCTGTGGCTGTGAGAGGAAGGATGCCAGCCATTCGCCTAGAGAAATGCTGAGAATCTGGTCTCTGCCAGTGACAACCTGCTGCGTGTGGAGGTCTCAATAAGCTGGCTCTTCTGTAGTCCCCTTCTTTTCCCTTCATACTGTGTGTCCTGTGGGCAGGGAGTATAGTGTGTAGGGATGGGTGGGCTCTGAGATGACCTGAATGATTCAGTCCTGTACTTGCAGGAGAAGCTAGTTGGAAATACAGCTCTTTTGCAGGCTTCCTACACCAATCCTTTCCCCCTCCATCATCCTAGGCAACACTCTATGTTCCTCCTACTGCCACTGAATGGTCTCCCACGTCTTCCTCACACTTGTCCGTCCGTCCTCCTCGCATGCTGTGTGCGCTCATGAACCATGTAGCTTGCCAGCAGGATGCGGTCAGCTTGCAGCAGCAAAGCAGGAACTTGGTCATTAGAAAAGCCAGGAGTTTGGTCAGACAAGAGTGGCATACCACCCTTCCGGTAGTCTGCCAGGGTTTCACAGGCAGTCTTTATAGTTTGCCCTGAGCTAGCTGCTGCTCTGTACTATGAAGATCTAGTTGTTGAAGATGGCCTGTCCCTGTGTGCTATGCGACATCTCAGTGTAATTGTTCTGTACAGTATCAGTTGTGTGGTGCTGAAAGTCATGAGCCAGCTTCTCCACAGGCTGTTTTGTGTTACTGGTAGAAGAGGCCAAGTTTGCGTTTCAGACTCTTGTTCCTAGGCTGACAGAAGAATGCCATCTGAGCACCTCGGGCTTTTCTGGATGTGCTCCACCCCTGGATGGCATCTGCCATTCTGTAAGGTCTTCCTGTGTGCAGCACTGATGGTTTTTTTTTCCCTGTGTTTATCCATTTTAGGGACTGAGGAGTTAAACACGTGCACTCACTCCTGCATGCACAGGATTTCAGTGGGGTTTCAGCCGCGTCCACATTCCAGCACCGTGTACCCTGTGAGCATCCCACTGTGAACCAGGCATTTGATTGCCAGATGAACACCAGTTGGAGGGTTATCTCTGCAAAGGCATATTTAGCATACTACCTCTCTTATAGCGGAGTTCACCTTTCCCTGCTTCCGACCGCATGGAGGAGAGGGCTTTCCTAAAGAGACATAGCGAAGTAGTAAGGGAAAGCCAAAGCTTTTCATCATGTTACAAACTGTTAGAAAAGGCCAGTGGGTGCTGGAGTGTCATCCCAGTGGCTATGTGGATTAGATTTGTAACAAGATGGAGACACAAAGTCTAATTAGGAATATCTTGAAGTAGAGAGCATTAGTAGGTGGGAAGCATGGGTCCAGGTCTGAGAAGGGATGAAGGGATGTCACTCTGGTTCCTTGCTTTGTGTGGTTTGGTTGCTTAGGGTGTGACTGAGTAACATTGTCAAAGGTGGCAAAATAGGAACAACCCTGGGAAGTGCTCGTCCCCTGCCTTGACAGTTAGGAAAAAGAGGAATAATCTTCAGCACAGGCTAAATAAGTGTGCTTTGGACCTGACAATATATTCTCCATCCTTTCAGAGCAGGTGCTTCATGTGGGAGGAGCTGGCTTGAGCAGATGTAGCCTTTTAAAGCTCAACTTGCTTTAAAGGTACTGGCTGCTCTTGGCTGTGCTTTGGGATGCTGGCTGCTGGTATTTTCTCGTAAGCATCAAAATACCAATGCCAGCCCCCAACCTTGTCCATCACCCACCAGCTAGACTCGGTTAATTTTAAGCCATAATATTTTCTATGAAAATTTTTTTTTGTTTGTCTGTAGACAGCTGCTGTCCTGCTGTAGTCCTCTTCACCCAGCCCAACTGAGAACTTTGCCTGGGGCTTCCCATCTTCATTTGGGCAGCAGCCGTTTGTTTTCCCTGTGTCAGCTTGCAGGCTCAATACGCCTCTGTGCAGTGTTATGGAGGTCAGTGCTGCTTGCTGAAGGTACAGGGCAGTGTGCTGCTGCATCTGCTTGATGGGAGGAGGAGAACCTATCTAGTGAAAAGTGAGTAAGAAGCAGCTGAGCCTTTTAACTCAGCAGCCCTGGATACAAAAGCGAAATCCTGACAGTATTTCAGAGCAGCAGACAGGGCTTTTGAGCGAAATCCCAGTGCCCTGGAGCCAGCCCTGCCCTTAATTCCGTGATGGCTGAACAACAGGGAAAGAAAGTGCTGAGTAACATCCCTCTGCCCTGGGCACCACTCCCAACTGTGTCTATTAACAGCAATATGGCAGGAGCTTCTCTTGAAGCTGAGTAACAGCCAACCCTTGTTAGACCTGGGCAGAGAGTTTGCCGTCGGCCAGTTGCCCACTGCCGTGAGCTGTGTCTAGTCTCGTGTCTTGTAGTTTATTGCTCGGCTTCTAGGCTTGAGTTCTGTGTACTGACTCCGCCTAATCACAGTAAAAACATTTGCCCATGTTTTAGCCATGACTTCACAGTGTTTTTCCTGCTCCCCCCAAAAAAAAAAAAAAAAAAAAAAAAAGGGCAAACATTGGGAAACTGCATCTTTCAAAACGTCAAATGATCACACACCTGGAATTAGCTTTCACATTGAGGGAATGGTGACTGACCCATTCTCTGTTATCCCATGGAGAAACTTCCCCAGTCATTTTGTACCATTATATAAATATATATATAAATATAAATATATAAATACAATATGTGAAGACATCTTATTGGTTTTTATTTGAAACAATTTTTAGGCTTGTTTTTGGGTATCTGTGCTGCCTGTAATGTATTGACCTGTTTTATAGGTGCCTTTTTATTAAAAAGACAAATTTCAAAACCTGATCCCTGTGCCTGTCTTCAGTGGTTTGTGTGATTTTCTCCAGGGTCACCAGCAGGAGTGCTCAGCCCGCTCTCTCTGAGATCTCGTGTAGTGTCACCTGCAGCGGGGCGGCACTGACTGGAAGAACTCAGCTGGCTGCAACACCAATACCTCTCTGTCAGTGAGTTGTTGTGTTTGAGAGGCGAGGGCCTCTTTAGAAAGGAGTTGTCTGTGCCTGAGTTATTCTGACGTGCATCAGGCTGAGATTTTATTGCAGCTGAAGTTTCCTTCCTATGAAATTCAGGGCAGTGACTGTTCTTGGCAGCATTTACTGTTTAGTGCCACCTGTGGTCTATGAAGGGTGGATGATTTGTATCGCTCCAGCTGTTTGCATGCTGGCTCCCTTGGGATCAAACAAGACCCTGCCACGCAGCTCTGAGTGGACCGTTACTGTATTGTGCTCAGAAGCTTGGGCAGCAAGTCTAAGCTGCGCTGGCTGGACTTGCCTGTGCTCCCTTGCACCAGCACCTTCTCTGGCTTCTGTGCCTTGAAGTGGTTCATCTTTAACCAGCTGCAAACAAATAATAGCAGCCACGAGAGAAGCAGTCTCCTTTCCGCTCCTGCCTGCTGCTGGCTCCTTCCTCCCCACTGTAAATCCTGTCTCTCCAGTTGTTCCTGAGCACACTAGCTCCTGCCAACCGGACTCCACAAGAGAGCTGCAAGCCCTCTCCTGCAGGGATAGGTGGGGAGGTGGGCCCAGCCACCTGGCTGAGATACGAATGCCGCTCCCGGTGCTCATGGTCACATCTGCCGCAACTTTCAAGCAGTTGCTATGTGCCTTGATCTGAAGGAATGCTCCTGCTCTTCACGAGATGCTGTGGGCTCATTGGGGGAGCTGGGATGCCTGCACTCTGCGAAGACCTGCCTGCGATCGCCATGAGGCTCCGTCCTAGCACAGCAGGGAGCGATCGTCCCTCGTGGGTGGTGAGAGCCGAGCTCGGACCAGCCCTTCACGTGAGGCAAGGCAGGACAGTCCCTCCAGGTAGGCACAGGGGAAGGCATGAGGCTGTCGGCATGGACAGGGACAGCCAGGCAGGGGTGGCTGCACCTAGAGCAGCCACACTGCACTCGGAGGCCTTGGAAGGACTGCGGAGCAGGGAGATGACAGAGGTAGGGAACGTGCGGCCAAAGCTGCCTGCTGGTTTCTGGAGCCACCCAGTTCCCCATTGCTTCAGGCATTTCGGGCCCTGACAAAGCTTGTGTGCTCCCTGGCCACTGCATGCTTGCAGAGCACCCCATGACACCAGTGGGGCAAGAGGGCTGGTTCCAAGGGTTCATGGGACCTGCCGTGAGGAACAGCAAAGGGCTCTCGCTCACTGCCTGCATGCAGAGCTGGGGCAGTGCTGAGCTCTTCTCCAGGCAGCCGTGGGGGCACAGGGTCCAGGCGCAGGGCTTGGCACCCTGCCCAGGCTGCATGGCGCATGGCTCCCCTGTGGCACCGYACCTGCTGGAGGGGATGGGTCCAATCAGCGCTCACAAAGTGCTATGAGGAGCTGCACAGGGGCTGTCAGCGCCAGTAACGGAGACAGGATCCCCTGGATAAATTCCCTGGGGAAGGGGCAGCGTGTCTCCACAGAGGCACTCCTCAGGCCCGGGTGAGTCCTCAGCAAGCTGGTGAGGGTGGCAGGTGCCTATCAGGAGCAAGGCAGCTTCGCTGGCACACAGCCCAGCAGACGCATGGGGCTTTTGGTTGTACTTCTCTCTCACAGGCCATTTGAGAAGCAAATGGGAAGTTAGAATAGGCAGAAGATAAGCATAACTGGTCAACAGCCCTAGGCAACACATTAAACTGAGTGCAAGTTGCTCCAGGCCAGGTTCTCAAGGGGTTCGAGTGTGCCAGGAGATAGGAAATGGAGCCAGGTCCGGAGGTGCCGCCGTGCCTCTGAGCCAGCGTGGAGGCACACCCTGGCAGGGTGCTCACGGAGCTGCTCCCAGCCCCTTCCGCGTGTACGCTGCAGCACGGCAGGCGCTGACCCCTGAAGCTCTCTTGACTCAAAACTAGAGCTTGTGGCTCGGTGCTGTGCTGACTAACTCGCATCTAACAAACCTAGCTGGGCTTATGCAGCTCTGCTGCGCGGGTGGGCCTGGTGGCAGCTAGAGGCCACCGAAATATGGTGCCTGCTCAGGTGGTGGGGAGATGGGGAAACGAGCTGTCTGCTTGTCAGCTGCTGCACCGTGCTGTAGGGGTGATACAGCTCCGCATGCTGTACTGGAGCCCGGGGCTCAGCCACCCCCCAGCCCCTTAGTTTGTCCTTCGACCTCTCTCGGATGCACGTGTAGGGTTCTGTTCGCTGTAGCTGCAGGAAGGTTTTGTTCACAACTGCAGCAACCTTCGTGTTGTTTCCAGGTGACTGGTGAACCGGGGTTACATGGGGAATTTTTAGTGACAGAAGGCTGCGGGAGCTGTCTTCAGTGAAATGTGAGTTGTATTTCACAAGTCCTGCCACAGCTTCCTGCAGGACTTGCCCTATCCTGCACGCTGCCCAGGACCTGAAAACATGGGCCTTGGCAGCAGCAGTAGGGTGTGTGCAGAGCCACCTATGCTCAAAATAAGGAAGATATGGTGGTCTGCAGTAGAGACACTGAAACGCTGGAGCAATGGTTTGGGTCTGGAAACATGGGGTGAGGAGATGGCCCTTTTTCTTCATGAGGAAAATGAAACCGTGTTTGAGTCACAGCAGAGGGGACTGTCACACAGCAGAGTTAGAGCTGTCAGAGGGAGGGTGCAGGGAGAGCCCCTTCTACGCAGCACTCCCAGGCATGTGCTCATTCATGCATTCCCTGGTTTGCACTTGTTTGTGCACGCTTCACTGCCTGCCTGGGCCACATGATGATGGTGGGCAGCAGGATGCTCTGCTGAAACGCTCCAGTTATTTCTCTTGAGAGTCTCAGTTGCGCCACAGGAAACACATGGCGCATCATATAGCTGTGGGAGGTGTGCTGGGACTGCTTCCTTGGGGTAATCCTCCGTGGGCTCAGGGCTCTCACTAGGCTGGCCGCTCCGGCCCTGTTTGCAGAGCATCGCCCAGGCCCAGGGTCACGCGGGTGTAAGCTATGGACTGCAGTGACACCCGCACCTCCCCGCTCCCTGCGGGGCTGCATCAGAGCTGCTGTCTCCTGGTGTTCATCACCCCTTCCTGCAGAGAGCAGAGCCTCCCAGTCTCTCTCTGTGGTGCTGCGCTGGGTTTGGAGGCTGACCGAGGCTCCGCGAGGGAGTTGGGCCATCTGTGCAAGGGCTGCAGCCGCTTAGGCAGGCAGCAGCAGGCCGACTGCCTGGGCAGGGAGTCCGTTGTGGGCCAAGGCACGCAGTGTGTTGAAAGCCTTGGGGAGACGYCGAGGGTTTTGCTGCGTAGAAAGTCGTTTCCCGCGCGGCGAAAGGAGAGTTCCCCTTGCTTTCTTGTTGCCTCTGTATGACAGGCTGGCTGCAGTCCTTCAGGTCCAGACCAGGACAGAGAGCAGGATCATAGTGTGTTATAGGAGTTTGTTAATGAGAACTAAGACGTGGTCTCGTCTCAAGGTCCTTAACAAGAGCGCCCTGGATGTGGGACTTTTACTGCATGCCCATTTCTCCTGTAACTGGAAAGGGAGKCTTGGTGCTGCCGCAGGTTCCCATACTCTCCTGACTTGCGGTTTGCTGCAGGAGGAGCAGCTGTGCACGCTTCCGCTGAAGGATCTACCTGGCCCTGAGCTAAGCCTTGCCACAGGCTGCCAAACCCAACTGCTTGTTCCAGGGCAGGTTCCCACTATGGTTAGTGGATGCTGTAAAACCATGGCAGGAAGCGCTGCAGTCAGTGGAAGAGTCTCTGTAAAACAGAGTGCTAAATGCAGGTCTTGAGTGTCTCCTAACCTGAGCAGAAATCTGAGGAAGTGTTTTGTGTAGCCGTGCAAGGTCTGTGGTCTCTGGGCGCGAATGGGCACGCTTGTCAGAACCGTGTGATCAACCTACTTAGTGCTCTCTGATGCATTTCCCGTTCAAAAGTGACACAACTGCAGCCGACTGCTTACAAGCATGATACACGGGAAGAAGAGAAAAGACTTTATTTGACTGTTTATTATAGATCACTTAAAAGTTTACCAGGATGCCAGTACTAAGACCTACAGGAAAAAATAGATGCATATAACCCGTTTACCCAGCTTTTGTGTGCAGATTTCCCTCTTACTTCATGGAAGCTGTAATAATTTACACTCTGACTGACTGTTCATTTTCCAGTAACATTTGTGTGTAGACCTAATTCCTGTCTGAACCAGGGGGATGAGTGAGGTGCTTATGATGATACATCTGCAATTGCTTCACTGGCCAGTACTAACGTGGCAGTAGACAGGACTGACTTCGGAGAGCTTTTCTTCCTCTGCTGTGCGTGCGCGTGCTTGGACAACCACAGCCACCATTACCCGAAGGGTTCAGCATTCAGGATGCAGCACTGCAGGAAATGGTGGGCTGTTCCTGGTTTGTATAAAACCCTTAAGCATGGGGAGTTTTCTCCTCACGTGAGAACTTGTAAGCAGCTTACTCAGATCTCCACTTGAGCTGCCCTTACATAACAATTAGTTTTCTAGAGGGCCCTTGGATTTGGTGCAGTTAGACTGTGAGTGAGCATTTTGTTAGTAGGCTGAGCTACAGAAGTGATTTGAGCACACGACTCTTGTTGCCACGGTAGAATTAATACCATTTGGACTTTGCCTAAAAGGTGAGGTGACGTGCAGGGCTGCTTTTAAAGCGTGCTTGTGATTTGGTTCACGCTACTGTGAAGGCTTGTACCTGTAACTATAACAGAGTTTGGGCCAAAGTCGTGTTTAGCTAAGGAGAAAATGTGAGGAAGTAACACTGTACACAAAACACCTAATAGGAAGCCGCAGGCTAAACAAGTCTGTTAGGGCTGCCCAGTATGCCAGCTTGCAGTGGGAAAACTTATGATGGCGTAAACCTGCCACCCTTATTGTGGAGCCAATGGTTATCATGAAGCCCTGATCTGCGCAGCTACAATACCCATGGTTCAGGGCAAGATCAGCACCCATGTTTGTTCTGTGCAAACCTGAATGTACCAAACTTCTAAAAGCCTTGTAGATGCAGGTAGAACAAGATTACCTGAAAGCACAGCGCAAAGCAAAGCAAAATTCCCTCTCTGCCTGYGAAAAACAAACAAAAATGATACAGATTAGCTCTTTTCCTTCTGTGTTCTGCCTTACTCTGGGGTAACGACACTCCTTGCTCTGAGAACCCACAAGAGCTGTTCAAGCTGCTGCAAAAGAGATATTACACCTTCAGCCGCACAGAGATAGGTGGTGCATCTTCCCTGTGCTCAGTCACAAGACTGAAGCCATCTGTTCAGACAGTGTTCGTCCTTAAAGGAAAACATCTGCGTAGCAGGCATTCGCTTCAGTAAGTCCACTCACTGGAGCTGTTAACAGCGGTAAAACAGAGAGGGCGAGCAGGACGGGGCAGGCTGACATCAGGAAAGGAGTCTGTGGCAGTCAAATCTCTGAGTCGGCAGCAGGGCCTCTGGGCATGAGCCATGCTGGGAAGGTCAATGYGCCACAGCAGGGGGCTGCTGTGTGACAGGGCCGGGCAGGGGGACATCGTGCAGTGGGAGGAGCAATTTTCCAGCCAGAGACTGTCCAGCACCATGTGCCCAAACTACTGGAATTAGCTCTATGGTCCCTCTGGTCCCACTTGCACCCCTCGTTCCAGCTACCTGTGGTAAGTGAGCCATGCTGCTTCCTTTGCACACATTTCTAATGGCCTGAACAGATGAAACGGGCACCTGCCTTGCGTTTGTCCTCAGGCCTCGCTCACTGACACAACCCCACCTTTCCCTGGCTGCTCCTTTTTCCAGCTCCCTCATGGCCCAGTCCTGTGTCTGGCTCCACGCGCAGGGCTCCTGCAGTCAGTTCTTTGAGGGAGAGGTGGCAAAATCAAGTTTAACCTGCCTGGGTTCACCCAACTCTGTCAAAGTGACTGTCAGACAGAGCCAGCATTTGCCAAGAGCTGCCAGGCAGATTCCTCTGTGCACTTGAACCAGGGAGAGTGTCTCGCAGCAGTTTGGTGTTAAGTGGCTATTAAACCTCAGTTTCCTGGGGAGCGAAGAAAGTGGTGGGGACACTTGGGAAACTCAGGGCTGAGACCACAGCACATGTGCCATTGGGAAGGCATGACCAGCAGGCCAGCTGCACCCCATATCCAGCCTTTCTCAGTTAGAAAGTGGAGATAGAGGTGGTATTGTCAGATTCAATCCCACTGCCCTTCCTTGTCACCTCCAGAATCTCCTGCAGGGTCTCCTGGCTTATGCAGCTGAGCTCCTGCAGGATCCGGAAGAAGTCATTGCGGAACTTGACTCCGATGAAGGCGTAGAGGATGGGGTTGAGGCAGCAGTGGGTGAAGCCAATGGCCTCTGTCACCATAATGGCCGTGTCTAACTGGGCTTCCAGGAGGCAGTCCTTGCTGAAGGTTTCCAGCTTGGTAAGTGTATTCAGAAAGATGACGATGTGGTATGGGCTCCAGCAGAGCAGGAATACGCCTGTCACCAGAATGGCTACTCTGACAGCCTTTTGCCTCTGCAGGCGCTGGGACTGGCACAGAGTCCTCACAATGGCCAGGTAGCAGTAACACATSACAAGCAGGGGCACAAAGAAGCCCACTGTGTGATACAGGAAGCGGGTCGCTAGCCATATGTTGTTGCCATGAATCCCAGCCTCTGGAAAATAGCAAATGCTGCGGTTGCTCTCATCTGTCCAGACTTCCATGAAGATGAGATCAGGTAAGGTCAAGAGCAAGGAGCAGAGCCAGACGCCCATGCAGGTGAGGTGAATGGAGCGAGCTCTACGTTTCCGGTAGGTGTGGATTGCGTACACGATGGCCAGATAGCGGTCCACGGCGATGCATCCCAGCAGCATGCTACTGCAATAGAAGTTGATCTTGTGCACAGCGCTAAGGATCTTGCAGAGGAAAGTCCCAAACACCCACCCAGCCAAGCTCTCTACCACGCTGAAGGGGAAGGTAAGCAACAGTGCCAGGTTGGCCAGGGTGAGGTGGAAGAGGAAGTTTTCAGTGGTAGTGCGAGACCGCTTGAACCTCTCTAGTATGACCAGGACCAGGGCGTTGCCTACAGTTCCCAACACAAACATCAGCAGATAAACGAGGGGCATGAAGATCTTTCTGAAAGGATCTCTCTGGTTGCCAACCACAGATGAGGCTGGGTTGAAGCAGAAGTAGCCGTCCAGAGAAGGGGTGGTGTTCTCAGCTTCATAGTAGCCACTTAACTCCACCTGGCTCTGGGGAACAGAGAGAGAGAGTCTGGTTACAGGAGGGGAGCTTCTGTGCAGAAAAAGTCCAGTCCATTGACTGCACCTGACAGGACTGGCAGGCAGGCATGGAGCACAGCATCCCCCGGTCCTGCCACCTGGCTGTGCTGCCTGTTGGCAGGAGGAGATGGTGCTTGCCCTCAGTGCAACGGCCTGGAGGTCCCTGCGGTGCCCAGTGCCCAGCAGCACAGTAGTGCATGGAGAGGGTTGCCCTGATTTCTGAAAGCGGGGCTGCTTCTATCCCCTATTGCTAGGCTTTTAACTAACATATTTTGGGATGTTCTGGTAGCTAGAGAAGCAGTTCATCTTTTGCCTCTTGCCGAGCTGGCCCCTGGTGGCAGCCGCCTTGCTGCCCAGTGCAGAACTCTGCTTTTCTCAGCCTCCCCGATTTGTCCAGCTGCCGGTGGCACTGGCTGGGCATACCCGACTCACTCAGGTACTCTGATCCCTTCCTTTCTGCTGCTCCCTCTTCGCCCTTCTCTGACCGCTGTAGGGACTTTCTGAGGAGGGCTGTGCAGTACCAAGAGAAGCACACTGGGCTGCCGCAGTGTGCTGCCTCGCTTGCTCTGAAGGGAGCTCTGCTCGGAGAGGTGACCCTGGGGACCTCAGAGCTGCCAGAGGCAGCACTGCAGAGCCAGGACAGCAGCTGCATGTGCGCAGGAGTGCTAGGAATTGCTCTCCACCCATGCAGAGAAAGTCCTGGCACAGGTGTTCAAGCASGGCTTGGAGCAGTGCATCTGAGGTACCTCAGCTCCATGGATGTAGCGAGGGGAGAAATTTGCTGTCTTGGTAAACCCCGTGGCTGGGCACCAATCACAGACAGTGCAGTAAAGGCAGTCTGAAAACAGCCCCTCAGACTTGGGAAGACACCCAGCAAGGGAAGCGAGACGGAGCTGCCACAGCTGGGATTTGCACGGGCCTGGGGTAGCTCCCAGCCGGGCAAAGGGCGTGCACTCCGAGCTGCGATGAAATGCGAGCCCAGCAGCTTGGTGAGCTGGCTGCCATGCGAGGCAAGACCACCACCAGCCGGTAGGTGCAGACCCTAGGCACTTTGCAGAAGCTGAGTACCCACAAAAGCAAAGGGCTGAGATGTCGCCAAGCAGGAAGAAGAGCAGCACTGGAGGCTCATGGCAGGTTCAGATGCTACTGACAAAGTGGGAAGAGCTCCTCGGCAGTTACTCTGAGCTCCCCCACCCACACCCTCTCTGGAGACTAGCACTGAGACTACAGCTTCAACCACAGCGGAAGTCTCTGCTTGCTGCTTTCATACCTTTCACTGCCAGCTGTAGCCGCTTGCACCTGCTGTTCCTTCCCCCATCGGCCAAAGTTCCCAGCTAAAAATATTAGCCCCCCCCCCCCTTGAAACAGTTTTAGATCTAATTTTATTTATTTATGGGCACTTTCCCCCACCCACCCCACCGTGTGCTGGCGAGCCACATGACTGAATAGCCTTGTGCTGCCCCAGCTGGAAAAGGGTGATGGTGTGCATCTCTCTTAGAAGGTCTTCCTTAGGCAGTGTGCTGGCCACCTCTGCATGTTGTYGCCTGGGGTAAAGATGTGGCATTGCTGAGGCAGTGTTCACCTCTAACAACTGCTTTGTTTTGCTAGAACCACTTACATGCTGCAGTCATATGCACAAAGAATAGCTATGTTTCCAGTTCATCTCATGCCTGTGAAGACTGGGGATTACTGCTAAAGGGAAAAGCCTTGAGAAAACCCTCCCAATCTCTTATCTTCCTGTGCTGAGAGTGTTTCCTATCTAGCACCTACATAGGCACTGTGTTGGGAGCTAGCAATACACACAGAAATGTGGTGATTTGTTGGCCAGGGCAAGATCCTTGAACCCGAAGCAGGCCAGTGCCAGGGGACTTTCTCAGTCATCCTGCAGCTACATGACCTGTGGCTTGATAGAGGCATCCTTGGTGCAGCAGGGGCTCCTGTTTCTAAGTGTCTTTGGCCATGTGCAACAACAGCTGTTATTCTATGCTTGCGGTATTGTGGATATAGTGCGCCCGCAGCTGAGTGCCTTTGAAGTTCCTTCTCAATGATGTCCCCTCCCACCGCACAAAACCTCAAACCAAAAATCTTTGCAGTTTGGCATGGAGAGCTGCTCGGAGCTCGGGGGTGACCATGCTGAAAAACACCAAAGGAAATATGTGCTTGAATGCGTAATGAAAGCAGAGAGAGCCTGGAAGGTTCAAGGTCTAAAGGGAAATGGGAAAAGATGCGCAGTGGCTGGGCCAACTGCTGGAGTGATGCCCGGTGTTGCATCGGGCGCTTCTGTAGCACAGATTGCTAAGCGCCTTCATCTACGGAGCGTTTTGCAGCATCACCTTATAGTCAGAGCGGGAGAGGCACAGGCTCAGTGCCACTATCAGGCACCATCTGATTGCTGATAAGATGACAGGTAGGGCTTTTACTGTAAGCTACTCGCCTCCGTAAGGGGAAACGTGCACTGAGCTGTGTCTAAGACGTCCTCTCATGTGCATCTCCGAGCGACGAGTGTGGGTGGGAGGGGACAGACACTAACTTGAGACAAACATGAGACTGTAAAAAGCAAGAGTCCAGGCTGAGATGGGAAGGGCAGGGATCGAAGTGGCAGGAGAAACCCCGACCATGACAAGCCAAGGCTTTGGTGCTCTCTGCCGTGATTCTCGTTTCTAGGATTGGAAGCAAGGGGTGGCTGCTGCTTGTGCTTGCCACTCGCTGCTGCTTCAGAGATCTGCTCTGGGATGGATCATACAGAAGGGAAGTGTGTGCCTGCCAGCAGGCTTTGCACAGGTCTCCTGCAATACAGTAGCAGGCAGAGATGGGGGCGGGGGCAAAGCATGGCCTTTCCCTGTAACCGAGCAGCACTGCGTATGCCAGGAGCCGTGACAGTGGGAAGTACGTTCTTCCAAGCTCTTTGTCCAGGGATCCCATTTTTCCCCTCCAACCCACATTTCCAAGGCAGTCAGGTCTCTGAATGTCAGCTCTTTTCCTCAGTTCCCTGCAACTGCCAACAGCCAAAGCAGCTGGCTGTAAAAGAGAAGCACCTTGTACACTCTTAGGGATTTTCCACGTGACTCATTCCCTTCTAGTCGGTGCCAGGGCCTGGAGAAGCATATTTCAGTCCCAAGGAATTAAAATTGAAACTCCTCACATCAGCATGGAATGCTGCAAGTTACTGACAGTTTCTGTTCCTCGTGTCCCTGGCTATTGAACTAAGGGAAATGGATGAAGAAAAGCAAAGCTTGTTGCAATGCCACATCCCTGAAATGCAAGTGCCTGCATGGCTCTTGAGTCACGTCGGTCTCACCAGAACAAAAACTGACCTTCAGCACCTCATGGCACATTGTGAAGCTCTCAGTAGTCTTTCTGCAATTTGATTCCCTAACGTGCAGCTGAGAAAGGTTAAACTGGCAACAATTTTTTTCTACAGAGGAATGGAGGTAAAGGTTTTGGTATGTCACATCTCCATAACGTTATGTGGATAACTAGTCCTGTGTAGAACCCGATTTTCAACTCGGCCCTTGCTGTATGTGCTGGGCAGTGCTGAGGTAAAGGCGCTTCCATTACAGCTGCTCTGATCGTTTTCATTCCACATTTAGACTATTGGTCAACGGCTCCTTTGCTGCTGGCATGCTGGGAGCCATATGGGGGAGGTTTATATCGCTGCCGTGATGTAACTGGCAGGAGGCCTTTGCTGCAGCCCTCTCAGGATGGGCTGTTGATGCAACAACAAAGTACAAGTAGGGCAACGTACAGCACTGCCAAAGCAAATGTGGCACGGCTCCTGTGTGACCCACATAGCCTCTTCCAGAGAGGGAGACAAACCAGGTGCTCTCGGGAAAGGGAGAGGGGAAATGGGTGTTGCAAACTCCCAGCCTATGAGATCTGAGAAAAGMTATGGAAATGTGCTTAGTGCAGCGCATGTCTGGTCACCCTTGGCCCCCAAATTAGCTGAATTTCTCCTTTCAGGTGGGGTCTCTTTTATAATTTGAAATGATTTACAGTGGAGGAAAAGCTGCTAACCTAAGGTTCTGGGAATATTGTACACAAGGAACAAATCCCAGCATTGCTTAATTTCCCTGTGTTCAAAACTACATTGTTTTGCCACGAACAGCTTCTGGTTTTCAGCGTGTGACATGCTGATGGGAGATGGACAGCCCAGTTAATCTCAGCTGATTTTCTGTTTGCAGGGCAGATTCCAGTGGAGAGTCCAGAGGAAGGGATGAACCCACATGGAGATGAGAAAGTGGGTTTGGGCTGAACCTCTCGCCAAACAGTGCTGCCACTGAATGGCAGCRGAGCTCAGCAAGGATGCCCTCCGCAAAGAACTCCAAAGGAAACACGAATGCTTCACAGAGGATTTGTAGACTAGGTGAATCAGAAAAAAATGATGCTTCTAGGAGTTTCTTCTCCCACTTCTTCTCACTCTTCCCCAGTGTGTGAGAAAAAGAAGGGATAGAAAAACTGGGAAAACTTAAGACTACCTTTTTTCTTTCAACAGAAACTAAACAAAATTTGAGGTTTTCTGCAGAGAGCCACTGTATTAAAATACAAACTCTGAGTTGCCACATTGGACAGACAGCCTAATGAGAGCATGGCTGCATGCTTCCCCTTGGATAGCATGATATTTTCTAGATGATACAGCTGTTGTCTTTCACTTATAGACTTAGGGGAGAGCACTACAGGGCAGACGGTATGGTGTTGTCAGTCCCGATGAGAAGTATTTGCAATTTATCTTCCCCTTTAAAGTTCCTCTCTTATAAATGCACTGTGTATTCCTCTTTCAGCAGGATCAAAGGCAGCCTGATCCTGGAGAAAGCAAGCAGGGGTAGGAGCGTATAGAGTCACACAAAGGCTTTTCACACGCAGAGGGAAATCACTGTGGCTTGCCCTGTTATTCCTGTTATTTAAAGATACTACATGAGATTTCCAGGGCTTTGCACTGTGCACAGTCATTTATGGCACTGAGAATCCCTACAAAATGCTAGYGACTCTGAATCTGAGTGTTTTACGCCCACATTGTGTCGATGTGAATGACTGCGCAAAGAGCAAGGCGACAGCCAGCGAAGACCACTTTCTCCATCGGATCCTGAGGAGGAGCTCTCTCAGACAGGCTGGCAGCACAGGACAGAGCGTCCAGCCGTCCACATGACCCTTCTGGCCCTTCCGGCAGGGGCTGCCGTCTCGGTCCCCACACGAGGACAGCGCTCGGGCTCAGCACATGTGAAAGCACTTTAAACATATGGTTCCAGTAACTATGCAACTTCCTACAGGGGAATATCTTACATCCTTAGGCCATGCTAGCTACCACGGCATTACACTGGCTCAGCATCATTGCTTGCAGCCCCTCATCAGCTAAGTCCAGAATTAAGGGACACAAGCTCCAGTAGCATGGCATGACTGGCTCAAGGTCCATCTCTCCTAAAAGGATGAGGTGGAAGCCAGACACGCAGAAAGTCTGATCCCTGAGGCCACCCAGCTTTACCTGCTCCCCCAGCTATCCGCTCCGCCGAGCAGAACCAGGTCCGACTCACCAAGTCGTAGGTCTCTGAGGAGTAGCTGACAGGCCCCATGGTTTCAGGGGCAGGATCTCTCTCCTCCAGCAGTTTCAGCAAAAGTTCTTCTTTTCTGGGGTGGAGTTAGTCATTTAAGTGAGCGGGGAGGGACCCAGCCTGTAAGAATGGAGTATTTGCAAGGCAAATGAGCTCCACACATAGAGTGACCTATCATCTGATGAGAAGGTTAGTATCTAGCTTGATCATCTTTGGTTTAAAGTGTTGTACGTTGAGTTTTAGGGTAAAGCGCGAGGGTGAGGCGTTGAGTTTAGGGTAAAGTTGAGGTGATGCTTCCTTTGATCTCTAACAACGAAGCCCCAAAGCATGTGTTAGCTCTTCCGTGCAGACATCAAGGGCTCATGGCAACTGCCTTCCTCAGGGCCTAAAGCCAGAAAAACCCGGCAGGGTTTGCAGAGCAAGGTGCTGAGGGGACGATATTACAAGAAATCTGCCCAGGTTCGGGCAACTTACTTTCTGGCACTATGCAAGATGGTCAAAATGCCCAAGGAAATGCAGAAGTCTGCTCTGCATGGCCATTGCCCTCTGCCTCTGGCTCCTACTATCTGCTGGAGCCTCAGGGACCTGCAGCTGTTTTTCTTCTCCTTTTCCTGATGGGACTCCAATTAGCGGAGGAGGGAGCTCC
Organism: Rhea americana; assembly: GCF_003343005.1. NCBI lineage: Eukaryota > Metazoa > Chordata > Aves > Rheiformes > Rheidae > Rhea > Rhea americana. The sequence continues at coordinate 1,586,012 of NW_028186116.1, forward strand.
TCTGGGGAGCACCATTTGATTGGATTTGTTCTTTGGGGAGCCGGTGACCCTGACCTGGCGGAGGAGCGCCCTGAGGCGGCCGCAAGCAGAGATGCGGCTGCCCTGGGGATGGTACCGTCATTCCTCCCTGTGTCACGGAGGGTGCACCGTGGGCACTTGCCCGTGCTCTGGGCAGCGCTCCGGCGTGGGAGGACACRGAGCAGTGGCAGGAGGGAGGACGTGGACGGCAGGTGTGCTCGGCTTGGCGGGGTGCCCTGCCTGAGCCAGCCCGTGGGACTGGCGTGCTCCACACAGCCCTTCCTTGGAGCGGGAGCCCATCCCAAAGCGAGAGGCACGAGCAGTTTAAATCACGATCACACAGTACACGGAGTAGATGATTGCTGCCACACAGATGTGACCTAGAGGATCCAGGTGTTGCTGCGATGTGAAATGCAGGAAATGGGATATGAAAGAAAGAGCATGGAAGAAAAATAAACAAAGAGAAAGGAAGTTCAGATTTAAAGTCATGTCACTTCAGAGGATGCCAGTGGGTGGGCTGCATATTACGGAAGAAAAGCTTACAAGGGTTCAGAGGTAAATATCTGAGGGATGCTTTGGTGTCTGCCCGTGGGAGCTCCTGGCTGAGCTCTGGGTCTGCACCGCAGGTGCCTCTCATTGCAGAGCTGCTCTAGTGTTCCCACTAGCACAAAACTATGCCACCTCATGTAAGGTATTCTGCTAACGCTGAATTACACAGATTGGAATAAGGAGGATAAACACACTCTCTGCTTGAATGCAATTGTTCCTCTGGGTATAATTGACACACATCTACTGACCAGCTTACGGCAACCTCCGTTGTCCTCCTGAGCTATGCTCAAGAAGCCCAGCTCGCCTCTTGCTGCTCAGTCTCCTCACACCTGATGGTTTCTGGTCATCTTACTCGTTGTTACCCTAACTAAGCAAGCCGTGCGCTGCCCACGCATAGTAAATATGTTACTCATATTTACTAATGTGCTACCTAGGTTGTTGTTTATTCTTTTTCTTAACATTACTGCAGACTGTATTTCCTGTAAATCTCATGGCGAAGTAGGATGCTTAGACCCGCCAGGAGTTCAACTGAAATGCTGTGCTGGCCACAGCAGGGTCTGGAACGCAAGCAGGCCCTGGAGAAATCAGCAGCGGTCCTGGGGGAAGAGGCCACACGGTCCCTGCTGCTGGGAACTGGCCCCCAATGCATCCCTGGATTCTGCCTGGGCAAGGATCAGGCCACCAGGCAGCCGGCTGGCATGGTGCGGATGAGGTGAGGTACAGCCTGGCCTTCAAAGGCACAAAACCGGTCTTTTCAGATTTCTTTCTCTCTTGTGCTGCTTGGAACAGAGGCTTTACCAAGACAGAGGGACAAGCTCAGCTCAAGGGAGGCTGAAAATGTCGCTTCACACTACGGGCGCCCTCCGTACTCCAGGGAACGATGTCTGGCACCTTCCTCCAGCTTCAAGAGCATGCGGCAGCAGCCAGCTGAGGGCTCCTGGGGCCATGGAGCTGCCTGGGCGGTTGGCTGCTGCGGAAGCAGGGCTTAGTTCACACTGCCCCTCCTGCACGGCGCCCAGAGCTGCTGCTCCTTCCCAAGAGCAGCGGCTAATCCCAAATCCCAAGGAAGCTCAGCAGCTGGAAATCAAAGAGCAACAGGCACGAGCTGGGGGCACGTCCCATGCACAGAGGCACTCAGAGGCACCATTTCTATCCATACACTGGAGAGGAGCAAGAATTTTGGCTACATGGTTTTGTAAAGTTGATCAAAGACAAGCTGCTTCCCTTTGCATTAAAAGGAAATACAACAGAAGAAAGTCTGTAACTGAGATTCTCTGCTTCTGACTGACACTTTCATGGGGGTTGCACCTTTCTGGAATCACCATAGCTTGCCCCCAGCTACACTTGGCAAGGTATACTAAAATACTTTTTTTTTAAAAAAAAAAGAAAGAAAGAAAGAAAGAAAAAAGGAGAGTGAGAGAATTTTCATTGTTGTTATTTCACAGGGAGAAAACAGAGCAGCAGCACACTGTGCATGTGTTTTCCAGTTGAGCATAGGGACAAACACAGATCTAAAAATGGCTGTAAAATGTGATGGTCTGGAAAAAAACAGCAACATGAAGAAAACAAATGGGTTTCCATGTTTCTTTGTGTCAGCTTGGAAAAATTGAAACAAACATTTGGCAGGAAAAGACTGACATAACGTCAGAATTGACAGAATTTTAGGCTAGTGTTTAAGATTACATTAATGCTGTGCTTCAATTCTTCAAAATCTTTGTATGAATACTAAATATACCAAAAAGAAATAACTATTTCAAACATGCAATATTTGAGTCTAGCTCCCACATGCTGTGGGTTAGTTTCCTATCATTCTAACAACTACATGATGAAATCACATGAGGCTTTTTCTCAGGAAACAGATTTTTTTGGTAGCTCTGATATTAGGTCAGCGATAGAGTCTGCTTCTTTTAACCAGAGAAGTCATCAAGGCTGGTGGTTTCTGTTTTTGGTGTTACATTCCCCTCTCCTCCCTATTTTAGGGATCTGTAAATAGGCAACAATACTTTGGTAGCTTCAGATGCAAGCGCAGCTTCATCACCAAAGCACTGTATGCATGTGCAGTGCGTATAGGTGTTTCTCTGCTGTTCACCCCACCCTCCACTGCCTTTAGTCTTTTGGGAAGCTCAGTATCTCTGGAAGTGTCCCAAGACTGAATTAACCTTTTGCGTTTGCTTGTGGAAAGAATAGGTACAAAGACAGGATGGCTAATGAGAAGCGAGGATGTGGAAATGGAAATTACCACATCTGAGGTGGAAGCAAAATGCAGACTAACGGCTAGTGACTGTGTAATCTCTCTGCCAGAACACCGGAAGAACTGGAGCACAAAATTGCAGGTCTAGTAGCGATGATCTGTGTACATCTCCGTGCAGGAGTGCTGCCGTGGGAGCCAAGAATAGCAAATGAGAAGGCAGGCACCGTGATGTGGTCCGCCACAGACCTGTCACTCCAGTCCAAATAACACRTGCTGCTCAGAACATGTTTTGCAAACCGAAGAGCAGGGAACTGAACCAGCAGCAGTATCAAACGTGATCGACGCTTACCAAAGGTAGACGGTCACACGCTCACCTGCTACTTCCTGCTTCCTTACAAGACTGACAGCTTCATAGCTAAAGGCAGTGGGTCTGGTCTTTCCAGATTTTGGCTGAACAGTGGGCACAGAGCCATTTGGGAAGTTACTAGTTAAGGGTGGTAAAGCAGGAGTAGGGAGCGCTGCTGAAGGAGAGGAAAGTCGGTGGTGGCAAGAGGTGCTCCAAAGAGGCRGCTAGCGATGGCATCTCAAAGGAATGAGTTTGGAGCCCAGTCCTGCTTTGCACCTCCCCAAGGAGCGCAAGTCGGTGGGTGCCATTGGAAGAGGTCGGGCCAGAGTCGTGTTTTGGGAAGAACTGGACAATTCAGAGGACTGGAGTACTGCATGCGGTACAGGACGCGGGCAATAAGAATTTCTGCTGTGAATGACAGGCTGGGCAGCTGGACGCAGCGAAGGACATGACCGAGGTGTGCTGCAGGCGGGCCGAAAGGCTGCGAGCCACAAGGGAAGGCGGCGGTGCCGAGCGCCCGCCCGCGGCCGCGAACCCCGGACCCCCG
>NW_028186116.1:1590335-1600656 GCF_003343005.1 Rhea americana
GGGGGCTTGGTGCCGCTCGCCGGGGCGGCGGCGCGGCCCCGGCGGCGCGGGGAGCGGTCTGGGGGCGGCCGCCGTGGGCTGCCTCGGCAGGGGAAGCCCCGCGCGCGGGGGCCTCTTCTGGGCCGTGCCGCCGGTTTGCGAAATGGTGGCGCTGCCCGTGTGGGGACGGGGAGGTGTGCCGGCCCCGGGGAGGCTTTGTGCTGCCTTCCRGGGCACGGGCACGACAAGGGACTGGAAGGCTCTCTCGAGTAAAAACATTGGGGAAACTTGTTGGTGTGTCTGGGGTTTTTAGGTGACTTCGTGGTTTCTCTTCCGACTCCTCCGTTTTGGTACAAAAGTAAGGTTAAGAGGAGCGTTTTTTCAAAGAATGTCTTGAAACCGTGTTTCTAGCCTGGAAGTGAACTGGGGAATCTCAATTTTAATAAGTTTAAAATTGCGCTATGAAACTCTAACCGATATGCTCGAACAAGGTTGGGAGATTTGAGAAGAGTTTGAGTTCTTTTTCTGTCTATTTGACTAAAAGTGTAGCATTTCTACCGCTTCAAATTTCACGTACCACTATTGTTTGAAATCTGTATTTTGGCTGGTGAGGGAACATATATCTTTTTAGACACGGAACTTGATGATCAATAGTCTGCTGTTTTTCTGTTTGCATTATCCTAAGATGCAGATGCTTTGCAATGAGAAATTGTATGTGCAAGCTTACTTTTTGTTCCTCTGAAAAAGTTCTAGACTAGGAGTGTCTTGGCTTACTATTACCATCATAGGGAGAGTTTTTCAACTCTGGCCATGAGATGTATGCTCTGTGTGTAAGATGCAAGCTTTATATTATCTGCTTACATTTTTGCCAACTTTTTTGTTAGGTAATGGCGTTAGCGTTAAGTTACGTGTTGTGAATGTTGTTTTTTTGAGTGCGATATGGATTGTTCAGTGACAGCTGGAATGTAACATCATGCAGAACATAAAAGCAGGAAGCTGCGTATCTAGTGTACATATGTTTATTCGTTGTTTCGGACTGGAGATGAACCAACAGTTTAGGTGCAAACATTTAGGCTTAACAAAACAGGAAGCTGCTGTCAGTTCAGCGTGATGATGTCATTAGTTTCACTATCCTGAATGACTTGTAAACTTTTAAATTGGGTATCAGTTTGAAGTAAGCTGACTAAACTAATTTTGGGGGGTGGTGGATGGAAAACTTCTGTTAGTTCTATGTGTTTTTTTTCTTTGGGTTGTCTGTTTTTTTTTTTTTTCTTAAGATGATGTGCCATCTTTTCTACTTCCCTTCCTAGTTGAAAGGATGGTCAGAGTATCTTAAGAATTTCTTGAATTCTGCCTTTAATATCTGTTTGATATTTTGCTCTTGCTTTCTGTCATAAATGTCTGTGTAACATGGTTGCTTAGCATTTTATGGCTACTTTGCTGTGTCCCGAAGGTGGCTGCATTTCAAGGATAGGCAAAGCAGCTGGGGTAGTTGATGCCTACTTTATAAGGGGRCTGGGTAGTATTTTTCAAATGATTAGTCACAGCAAGGCTACAGAATGATTTCTGGTGACCTGTGGTGTTCTGCTCAGCTTTATAGCAATGGAAAACAGTTTGGTGTGCTTTTGGTTCTTAAACTGAGGAAACAAAAGAGCGGGTACTTTGTGTTGCATATTGCCTTAGAAGAAATGATTTTTCAATGCTATATGTTGTTGTAGGCCATTTTACAATATAAACAGATAAAAATTCCATAGACAAAAATTGCATATTGATTGTCGTTGTCTGCTTCTCTTTCAGATTGAAGCAAGTGAATTCTGATATAACTCAACTTTGTTAGAGGGCTTTTTTTAAAAAAAAGTTGATCCACAGTGCATCAGAGCAAGTTACTACTTTACCTTTGAGTGACTTACGGGTGCTTGCCTGCATTGCAATAAAGGACTCATATATTGAGCAAGACTTATTTATCTCTTCATTTTGGAGAGTCTAATAAACTGTTATTACAGTTTCTGTACTGACTTTCAAAGTTTTGAAGTCTAAAAAGACATCTTTAAAAATAAAAACATGAGCACGGCCAGAACAGAGAACCCTGTTATAATGGGTCTATCCAGTCAGAATGGGCAGTTGAGAGGCCCTGTAAAACCCAGCGGGGGCCCAGGAGGTGGAGGCACACAAACTCAGCAACAGATGAACCAGCTGAAAAATGTCAACACAATCAATAATGGCACTCAACAGCAAGCACAGAGTATGACCACCACTATTAAGTAAGTATGCGTGTAAATACTGAATAACATCAGCGGATATAAAATAACATTTAAATTTAATGCATGGGAAGGTTTTTTGTTCTGTTTTATGATATTGGTGATAGGTGTCCTGTGACATGCATCTAAAAAAAATGTATTTTTCGGATGTAAACTTCTCTCTGACAATGGTCATAGTAATCTATTAGTTGTGAAAATTGAATTTGGCATTTTGCTTTTCGCAGCATGTAGCAACTTGGCAAAGGTAGCCCTACTGCACAGCATCATCCTGTTCTCTTTCCTTGTTGCAAGCAGTAGGAGAAGAGAGTTGGGGAATGCGAAGGAGCTGAATTGAGACTTAAAACAGAGGAGAAAATACCATGTAGCTTTAGTCCAGTTGTGTATGGTTTTCATTTGTTTGCTGCAGATGTGTCTCATGGTGAGAAATTCTTTAAAATCAGTTATCTTTTCTCGTTGATCTTAAAGTCATTTTACCCATTAACTTGTGTGAGTTAAACAGTAGTGTGCACTCTCTGCGATTTAACCGTATGATTTTTTTCATTAATCAAAATCTGAGTCAAGCTAATGTGCTACCATTAGGCTATCCTATGTCACTTTATCTGTCCTCCCATCAAACTGTTCTCAGAGCTATAATAATAAAACATGAATGTACTGGTTGGAAATTCTGACAAATTTGAAAGACTCATGCTGTAATGAGACTTTTTCTCCCCTCCCCCCACCACAACCCATGGTTATGCCCCAGAACAAAAAAAGCTGGTATTCTGTTTCTCAGTTATTTGTGAAAACAATGCCTGGTGTAATTTTAGAGCACATAATGTAATATTCCAGTTTGTAAAATTTGCTTGACCTGCTTCCTTGGTTTTATGAGTTAATCTGAGCAAACTAGTGGGTTAAACTAATCAAAGCTCATCCTTATCTGGGAATGAGGAAGAAAAGATCTTGTCTTCTGTACATTACCGTGCAGTCTCTTTTGAGAGAGGATGAGTATCTAAATGCAATTGAGAGCAGAAGACAAAATTGATGAACTAGTGGTGCATGTGTGTTGCTTAATTTTCTCCCCAAAAGTGTTTTTATCAATATATACTACTCTTACATAAAAACTAGATGATCCCTGGGCAAGAGATTTTTTGTCTTTCAGGGGTGTTTTTGTTCGTTTCCAACTGGTGAAATACTTACCTGGAGTTACTATAGCGAGTTTCTTTTGTATGATTAATTCAGTGCTCCATTTTACATCAGTGTTCTACTGTACTGATATAGTGCCCTAAAAATGGGACTCATGACTGGATAAAGATTTCACAAGCTTTTTTGTACTTGGCAGACTGCTGAATTTCTTTGGTTTCCTCCTTGTTGCATCCTGCTTAGCTCAGAGAAGACATGAGCTCATATGTGTAGATGCTTTTAGTCCTCCAGAGGTGAAATACTACTTTTAAAACTGTTGCTAATGAAAGCACACACACACGCACACAAAAAAAAATATTTATTTATTTTGCTATAGACCTGGTGATGACTGGAAGAAGACTTTAAAACTCCCTCCAAAGGATTTGAGAATCAAAACTTCGGTAAGGATATTTGAATTGTAGGAATATATTTTGGAAAAAAACAAAAACACAAACTACACTGGCAAAATATTTCTTCTAAGCAGAGATTCAAAAGCAATTCATGTCTTGCTATTTTTAAATGAAGAATTAATGTGTTCCCCTACAGTTGTATGGGAGAGATGCTTTCCCTGTAAAGCTTCAAATTTGCTTTATATTTAGGGGGGGCGGTTGTAGCATGAGATTGATTCTCAGTGTCTCCTGTAAGGGCAGATCAAAAGGTGTCGATGTATATTCACAGTTACCAGAAAGTTAATACTTTCTTCTCCATGGTATGGTGTTGCATAGATGAGTGAGAATTTTTACATAGTTGTGGAATGTGCGTTGTGGTCTTCCTGCGTAAGTAATCTCTTACTGAGTCAGACCAATCTACAGCTGTAGCTTCTACGAACTAATCTTATCACTGTGCTTTTTTTTTTTGGTTATTCAGGATGTGACCTCCACAAAAGGAAACGAGTTTGAAGATTACTGTTTGAAACGGGAGTTGCTGATGGGAATTTTTGAAATGGGCTGGGAAAAGCCATCTCCTATTCAGGTTGTTATAAACAGACTAGTTATAAGTGACAGCTTAATTTGTGATTAATTCATTGAACCTTTTATTCCCCCTTAAGAGTTGGGTAGTCATGTCATGATTTGGAAAAACTGGGAAATTGAACAGTAAAGCTTGGTGATACCTTGGGGATGGGGAGAAATTCCTACACCGAACTAAATTGTAGCTCCTGAGTAACATAGAAATGGGACTGACATACACTTTAAAGAAATTATCTTGTTTTTCCTTTTTGCTGTAGAGGCATTAGTATTTTAATCTCTTAGTCAGTAGCATCCTTTAAACAAATGACTAGTCCAAGTGGTAACAGTGTTTTTCTGTACATTTTTTGTAACAGTTAATGACTTGCAACCTATGGCAAGTCAAATAATTTTCCAAAGATGTCTGTGCAGCTTTATCACAGATGTGTTTTTTTTTTTTTTTTTTAACTCTTAAGCATCTGGAAGTATGCACAGTGGAAGATGGAAGACTGAGGTTAATATGTTAGCCAGTTTACCTTTCTGTCCCTCCATCTGGCTTTTACTTTTAAGACTTGTTCTTAATGTTGCTGACTTGCAAACTTTGGGAGTTTTTGGAGTCTCTTTTAATTGCTCTTTGGAGGATTATTGTTGACACAGCTGTTCCATTTTATCTGCTTAAGGCACAGAAAGAGCCATGGCTGTTACTTAAGTGCTTTAGCACAGATTCTGAGCTCCTGCTCTTCTGATGTGACAGGGTTGAGAGGCTTGGGTTGGTTAGATCTTACTGTAAAAGAAAGCAAAAAGCAGAAGACTTAGGACTGAGTTTGGATGCCTGAAGTTTCAGAAGGAAAACCTGCTGGTTTTGTGGTAGGTATGTCCCAGAAACATGCGGGTTTGAAACTACATGGGCTGATACGTTTCTTATATCAAATACAGATGGTTATCCTTCTCCGTAAAAGGCGATAATGACTCTTTGCTGCCTCTACTTTTTTTTTTTTCCTAATTTTCACTTTTTTCTAATCCATCAGTATGGGTTTACCATCCTTGTGGTATCTGATTGCTGGCTTTCTTATGACCAGATGACACAAGAATAGTAATTGAGATAGTGGGAGCAGAGCTATGGCTGTGTTGGAGAACTCTTTCCTGATAGACTTAGCTGCTTTCTGCCAGGAGGATAGAATACACAGCTATAGGGTATTGTGTTTATGGAAAAGACAGCCTTAATGTGATACTGTTAGTGAGAGGAGTTAAGGACAGCCAAGCTCTTAAGTGAGCATGGCTTATGATTGCTCATGCACCGAATGTCATTGCATTTCAGGAGGAGAGCATCCCCATTGCTTTATCTGGTAGGGATATCTTGGCTAGAGCGAAAAACGGAACAGGCAAGAGTGGAGCCTACCTCATTCCCTTACTTGAACGGCTAGACTTAAAGAAGGACAATATACAAGGTCAGTTGAAATGGATTTTGTTTAGCTCCATCTGGGTAATGGTATCGGTACGTATTTAGCACACTTGAATCTAAAACTGCTTGTGTATATTCTTTTAGAGGTGTAGGTTGTCGTCTTCTGGTATTTTCCAAGAAAGCTGTGGGGAATGGTTGAGGGAAGGAGGAACTGTAAAACTTCCACAATTGTGTTCACAAATCTGAAATGGAGGATATCCTGTGAACTTTACTGTCTTGTCCTGGAAAGTGAATTTGGAGTAGTAAGTGTGGTTGGTGGCTGGGGGCCTGAGGSAGAGGGGGAATATGGAGAAATGTAGCACTCTTCCTGAAGTATGTATCTGTTCTAAGGATAAATGTTTAAGATACAAGGTGTTACTAGTAACTCACACTGAGATTTTTAACTTTCAGCAATGGTGATTGTTCCCACCCGTGAACTAGCCCTGCAGGTCAGTCAAATTTGTATCCAAGTCAGCAAACACATGGGAGGTGCCAAAGTGATGGCAACAACAGGAGGAACCAATTTACGAGATGACATAATGAGGCTTGATGATACAGGTTGGAGCATTTCTGCTACAGTAAAGTTGCTGTTTATTTGTGGTTTTTAAAGTATGGCAGTGGAATTTCTGCCTTTGAGTTATTCATGTGTTATTGTTTGCCTGTCACAGAATGGACTGTAATCTCTTACTTGTTGTTTGTATGCAGTCGTTATTCTCTCAAACTGTTCATATAAAACCTGGCTGTGAATGCCAGAAACTCTTTGCATTGTTGTAGTCACCTAATCTTTTTGCTCTTCCAAACTTACATTACAGTGCATGTGGTGATAGCTACCCCTGGGAGAATTCTCGATCTCATCAAGAAAGGAGTAGCAAAAGTTGAGCATGTCCAGATGATAGTACTGGATGAGGCAAGTTGCTCATGTTAAATGTTTTGGAATTTTTAACACTGAATTAAAGAAATGGTGTATTTCAGCAAGCCTCCTCATCAAGTACAACAAAAAAAACTTTGGTTAGAGACACTACAAAGTTAACAATTTCTGAATTTTTTTGAGGTGGTGTATTGGCAGAAACTTTTATGCATCTGGATCTTCTGGGTGAAACTTTTAACAAAATAACTTAGAAAAGTTTGCCTTTCATGTATTCTTTGTTGTTATTCTGGAATAGGTTAACAGCCTATTCTGAAGTGATGGAGTACACTTCATTTGGCTTCAGGTTATAAAGAATGAGTTGTGCTTGCAACATAATTTTATGAAAGCTGGAGTAGGAACATCCAGTAGAGCACAGGTTTCTGAATGAGAGATTGAGAAGGTAGCTCTTTGAATCTTTTAGGAATCCTGGGGCCTTCTTTCAGTGTAGTATCCCATGCCATTTGTTTTTTCTCATTGATTCTGTTTAAATCCAAGTACTGAGAACCAGGAAATTTAAATGTTTTTTTTTTTTTCTTACTCTGGGATAACCAAGAAATGAATCCTATCTGTAGGAGCTATTTTGTTTTTTGGGGAGGGGGGAGGGCGGGGGGCAGCATGTTACAAGGATTTAAGGCTGTTGCTTCATAAAGACAGGTGGAATACTGTGTGTTTTGTTTTTTCCCAATGAAATATGACTAGGAGATTGTTGCTTGCACCACTAATTTACTTTCTTTTCTCTGACAGGCGGATAAGTTGCTGTCTCAAGACTTTGTTCAAATAATGGAGGACATTATTCTCACGCTACCTAAAAACAGACAGATTTTGCTCTACTCAGCCACTTTCCCTCTGAGTGTACAGAAGTTCATGGTAGGTATAGATGTATTCATAAACGTACTGATTGTGATGACTTGTACATGAAATGTACAAAGGAACAATGCATAATTGTTAGTGCCCATTTACTTACGCATGCAGAGATTACCTGCTTGCCAGCCTAAATCTAGAACAGAAGTGTCAAATAGCTTTGGCACTTTATTAATGGGAAAGCTAGACAAGCACAGTTCTTACATAAAGGGCACCATTTCACTTTTTATGTGGTTGTTACATGCAGTCTTTAGTGATTTGCTTCTAAGAGGTACCACTGTCTGGCCTGATGTGTTGCCTTTGATTTATAAATAATCCTTTGTAAAATTTTGCCTGCCCTGTCTGCTTTATGCGTAGCCTGAGAGTGGATAGGTGGTACATACTTGCCAGGCAGGAGCTTAATGTGCTGAGGGTGAGAAGTCCTTAGCTGTTTGCACATGGCTATACCTGCTTTATCTTTAGCTTGAAAGTCTCTCTTTCAGAATTCCCATTTGCAGAAACCCTATGAGATTAATCTGATGGAGGAGCTGACCTTGAAGGGAGTTACCCAGTACTACGCCTATGTAACTGAACGTCAGAAAGTACACTGCCTCAATACACTGTTTTCCAGGGTAAGCAACGGGATTTGGTAAGGAACACGCAGAAGCTTTTTCCTTCAAAACAAAGAATAAGGTTTACGGTAACAAAGATTGGCTAACTATGTATTTTTTGTTCTTGTTTTTTCCCCTGTGCCAAAAAAGTGCTGATCTTATTGTATAAACTGAAGCTAAAAATACATGCTGCTTGTCCTGTAATTTCATGTTACGGAATGATACTAATTTTTCTCCTCTTGTGCAAAAATATGTACTGTTTAGGTTACCTGCAAGTGTAACTGTTTTGCTGCCTCTTGGAAAGGATTTAGAATTCTTATGTTTTGGACTGTTCATTAGTAAAATGCTGCATTTACTGAACAAGCTACTTTTATGTTCAGCTCCAGATTAACCAGTCGATCATTTTCTGCAACTCTTCTCAACGGGTTGAATTGCTAGCCAAAAAGATCTCCCAGTTGGGCTATTCCTGCTTCTATATCCATGCTAAAATGAGGCAGGTGAGTATGAAGTTAAAAGTTTTTCTCCCTCCTCCCCTTCTAGTCTGTACCCGAGGTCATTCACTTTCCAGACTACTTAGTGTAGCAGGCCAGTCAGCATTTAGGAGTTCTTCAGGTCAGGTTACTTGAATCCCGTATAAACACAAGCTGCTGCCAGAAGGCACAGTTTTTACTGCTACTGTTTTCCTGTTGCTAGCATGAGGAGCTGTCATGGATGACTTGGTGCTTGCTGTGGATGTGCAAACAGTAGATTTTGCACAATGTGTAAAAGGGAATCAAATAAGTCAGGGCAGTGGCTTTGATCAGAAATTTTGGTGACAACCCCTACACGACTTACACACATGACTTTGGTATAAACTATGCAAAATACCAATGCAGCTTAACTAGTGCAAGGGATTCCTTTTATTGGAGATTAGTTCTCCTGTTCTCTAGCTTCATACTCAGCTACCTTGCTACCAGCAAGTACACTATATGACACTGGCAAAAGGTTGAAATGCCACAACACAATAATACTTTGAAGTATTTTCGTGTTTATAAGCCAGAGTAAATTTAAATGAGCGCTTCAGAGGAGATCTAGCTTGCTGTTCACTGGACTGACAAGCCAAACAAATGTTTCCTGGGCTGTAAGCAGACCAGTAATTAGTCAGAGGAGACACGGGTGTTAAGAATTTAAGAATGGTTTTCTTTTTTTGGTTAGTCATTAGTTGATCTTTACGACAAAACGTGTGAGGTGTATTTGCTCTTGAAGGCTGTAGTTTGTTCATTTCAGGTGTTTATTTGGCTCTTTCAGAGTGATAGGATTTAATCGTAGTGTGGTCAAAGTGACTTGTTTGTCAGGATGGAGAGTCTGTAGAGACAATTGACTCCTCCCACCCCAAATTCTGAGTCAGTTGTAAAAAAAATACTCGGTGGAAAACAAAGTTAGTGCAAAATTTTTTTTTTTTTTAGAAGAGAAATATTTCTATATTTAATGCAAATGGTCACAAATTTAATTCTAGGACATAAAATGAATAAAGCACATGGAATTTGGCAGGGGGTTGGAGGGGGCAGACAGTAGTCAGAATATCAGAAATGAAAATAAGATTTGGGTGTGGGGAAATTTCTTTGCTAAAACTGTATTTCCAGGGAGCTAAGTGTCATAAAACTCCTAGCTGATTTCTTGTGCTTTCATGTATGCCAGTTCCTGTACCTAATGCTGGCAGAAATTGGTGTAAGATATTTCTTACTGGGAAGGAAAAAGGCAGGGTAGTTACTATAGAGGCCTGTTTGTTATTTGATGCCATTCCTATTAGTACAAGTTTTCAGTTACTTTTATGTACATTTAACTGAAAAGTTAAAATAATCCTATTTTGAGATGACTGAGGGAAATGTACAAGGGTTTCGAACCAATTTGGTGTCTTTGTCTCAAAGTGGTACCTACAAGGGGCTCTTTAGCCTTTAAGGCATACTGATAAGAAGTCCTAAGCAATATGTATTAACAGCTTTCTTGCAACTCAGTTGTTCTCAGTAAGGACAAAGAGTAAGAATGCACTTGATTGAAATTCAATGTTTGCGACTTCAGTATCTACCTGAAAGTCATAGCTGAGCTTTTCTTTGTTTCCAGGAACACCGCAATCGTGTGTTCCACGATTTCCGAAATGGCTTATGCCGGAATCTTGTTTGCACTGGTAAGAGTTCCTAATTTTT
>NW_028186116.1:1600666-1643870 GCF_003343005.1 Rhea americana
GGGGGGGGAGGTGGCAGTAAAAGGTGAATTAGCCATTAGCTTTTACATAAGGGATAACTTGATTGAAATAAAACAAAATAAAAGGTTTAGATAAGAGAATACGGTCAAGCTTGTGGGTAGCAGGGTGAAGTTATTCTTGAGGAATATACACTGTATTTTTTTTTGACAAACAGTGAAAGTGCAACTTGTTAGCAAATCTTGTCACTGTAATAGTTCCACCTGCCATCAGTTATGTACTGTGTTTGTTTTCACTTGTGAAAGCCCTTTAAGTTGTTGGGCTGAAGCTTTGTGAAACAGCAGGACTGTAGGCAGGACTCCTAGCCTGTGACTAAGATCATCAGGGTACACTTTACAGTTTCTTTGGCTGTTTACAGCTCATCTTTTCTAAAAATCTTTGCGGTTTTGATTGACTTGTGTATTATCTGATTTCTTCGTTGCACAGCCCATTTGGGTAATAACATGGCAGTGTGTGCTGATAGCTACATGTATCTGGGTGATCTAAATAAAAATCATTAGTAGTGTGTGTGTTGGGGGAAACAATTTAGCTAGTTGCATGTAATTCAGATCTTGAGCTTGTTTTAACAGTGGCAATGTACCTCATGGATGAGGAGATGCTTTTATTTTTTAAAAGCTCAAAAATAATCTAACCTGGAAAATGGACTTGGTGTTACTTACTTTTCCTGCATACATGTGAAAATCTGGCATGTGTATTGTTTTTTTCTCCTGTTATTTCTGCCTAAAAAGGATAAAGAACAAGAAGAAGCCAGAACAGAATTCTATGGAAAATGTCATGATACAAGAGAGGTTTATATTTAGAAACTAGTGCAAGCTACTGTTTGTTGTTGTTGATCTTTCCACCTTAAATCCTGCCACCATGGGATCTTGTTGAAATTAACTTTCTTCATGACCTGGATTGTTTTTCAGATCTGTTTACCCGAGGTATTGATATCCAAGCTGTGAATGTGGTGATAAACTTTGATTTCCCAAAGCTAGCAGAGACGTATCTCCATCGTATTGGCAGATCAGGTGAGAGAAGAAGCATCTTTCAGGGAAAACTTGACCGATAACTGTGACTTTCTTAGGCTTGGATTGGCTTTTGCTTTCTATTACTGTATCTGAGAATTATTTTAAGCAGTTCAGATTCTCGGACAAACTTCTGGCACCATGCTTTCTTCAGAGGGACAGCAGTTCGTATTTTCAGGTATTGTCTTGGGTGATTATTTTCACAAATAATCTGAATAAACACTTGAAACTGGCCTGAAGAGCTTAATGCAAAAATTAGATATTTTGCTTTAATCTCAAGAGACTTACTGGTGCTCCTGTTTGCAGTTCAGGAAAATTCTGTACTGCAAACTGAGCTGCCTGGTATCTTAAGCATAGTTTTCTTCTGCAGATGTTCCAAAATGCTTCTAATGTCTGGACAACACCAAAATGCTTTACTAAGAAAGGCATATTTGTTAGGGCAGAAGAGGTGGAAAAAGAAGAAAGCACCTTCTGAGAAAGAACACCTTTTCTGTTCAGTGATTATGTTATATAGCAGACAAGAACACTCCCACACTTTCTTGCAGCAAGAGTACTTGCTGTGGGGTAAAGGCTGACCTCGCATACTCTGGTACTGGAAGGCTTTTAGTTTGTATTTARTGGGTAAATTCCATTGGAGCATCTGTAGCCTCTGGGTTTTCGCGTTCTTACGGCAGTGTGAAACTCCTCAGCAACAGGTAATGTGAAACTTGCAGAGCCCTGTGGTAGAGTCTGGATTTGCCCTTATCATCAGGGAACAATGACAATCAAGGACTTTTTCAATGAAACTTTTATTCAGGTTTTTTGTTTCTCTTCCCAAGGTCGCTTTGGTCATCTTGGCCTGGCCATCAACTTGATCACCTATGATGATCGATTCAACCTAAAAAGTATTGAGGAGCAGTTGGGAACTGAAATTAAACCCATACCGAGCAACATTGACAAGAGCCTGTATGTGGCAGAATACCACAGTGAACCTGTAGAAGATGAGAAACCATAACCATGTGCGTATGTAAATGCCTTCCTGAATGCAGAAGATGTGTTGGATGAAAGAAGAGCTGACAAATAGGAGTGTTTTGGGGAGAGGAGGAGGGGAAAGTGATGTGCTAAAGAGGGTCTGATTATGAAAACAAGTTTGAGACAGACTGTATCAATGCAAGGGATTCTGTGAGTGTGGTGAGGGGAGGAGGAGTAACTTTTAGTGGCTTTAACTGAAATGCTGAGCATATATTAAGGATTAGACTAAAAAAGAGGAGGTGAAAAGGCCAGGATGATGTCCAGTAGCCTGATGAATTCTTTCTCTATGGCATAGATAAAAGGAGAAATAGCTGAGGGACAAGCAGTCATGAGAAGGGTGATTAGTGGAGGCTGCTGGTTTGAGAACATAGCAGCAGCAGCAGCAAAGCCTAAGCACCTTATCAGTTAAAAGGAACAAGTTCAGGCTAAAATGTGCTTATATCATTTGACTCGGGCTTCCTGCAAGTAAAGGATGGGTAGCAAGGGTGGGTAGCAAAGGTGTAATTCATCCCTGTTGCCACTTGAGGTCTACTTACCTTGAAGAGAATGTGAGGTTTCACCATAGGGTACTGTTAAGTGTGACTTCTGATAACTTTTGGGCAAGAACTGCTGAGTCAGTTCCTTCTTATTAGAAGAAAAAATGCCCTGGATTGCAGTGAAGCAAAAAAAGTTATTGAGGGTGTTTCAGCTTTTTTTGGTTAAGACACTATTGTGTAAGATGATTTAGCTTGGGCTAAAAGAATTTTGTGTGTACTTGTCTATTAGAAATCATGAATCAGAGAATCCTGAGAAGGCTGCTGAAATTTTTGTCAACTCATTTTTTTTTWAAAAAAAGTTCATTTTAACTAAATTCAGCAGCCTGCTTTTGCAGCAACTTATGTCCTTCCTCTGGAAGCCCTAGGAAAGCCCTGGGAAAAGGGCTAAGCCCTTTAGGAGAAAGCCCTAACCAGTCATGCCAAGCTGACTTGCAGCCTCTGCTTTGCTGGTTGAATCGTCTCTGAGCGTTTTTCTTTCTTTTAATTAAAACAAACTTGAGAAGGGTTCAAAGGTTCTTGGGCGCCTTACTGTAAGGACAGGGCGGGGGGGGGGGAGCGTTATGACCTTGTCTGAGAATTAGAAATATACTGCTTTCTTAAGGAGGCAGATGAGTGAGTGGTCAAGTCCCATAGGTTATAGTTGGATAGTTGCTCTTGTTTGAGAGGTAGAGGGCCTTTAAGTTGTAAGGTTAATTTTGTCTTGAAACAGATTTTATTGCTGACAGACTTGGCCTTAGATATTGTGTCGTGCTACAAAAGTTCTTCTTGTATTCGTTGACTTGGCTGCTGGGCTGCACTTGCTGTGCACAGTAGCATCCCCTCTGTTGGCTGGAAGAGTGTATCCTCGGCRCTCACTGTGCTGTGATTCTGTGGGGCAGGAAGCATTGTTGAAGCCAGACTGTTTCAAATGATTAAGCTTCATTTTGCTTTTCCAAAGCTACTGCATATGTAGACGATGTGATTCATTTCTTAAGTTCCGGTTATAGATAAAAAGGATTTAACTGTAGGTGTTGTGGGTTGTGTTGTTTTTGTTTTGTTTTAGGCTTTGATTACACATGCCAGAAGGTGAAGCCCTTTGATCCAGATCTGTGACACATCGTTTCTTTGGGGATACCCTTCTCTTTGTGGGTTTTTCTTCGTCTTTTCATTTTGGAACTATGAAGACTAAAGAGCTTGGCCTTTTTTCTTTTTAAATTTGGCAGCAAGGAAGAAAGAAGATAAAAGGAGGAATATCTTTTTGTTTTTTCCACTTGTTTGCACTGTGTGCTGATTGAACATTAGTTGCACTAACTGCTGGTTTTAARTTCTTTTTCTTTGGGTGGGAGGGGCAGCAAGGGAAGAAGAGAAACCCTAAAAAGAGAAGAATCTTGATGAACACAAGCTTGTCTGCTATTTCAAATTCTCCAACCACCGACTGAGTGCATTTCAACTTCTCCCTGGTTACTCATCTGTTTTTAAGCTAAACAGCTTGTTACTTATTCGTGCAAAGTGCCTTATGCTATGAGACCATTCAGAATATTCCCCTTTCCGACACAGCCCAAGGAATCAACAGCTGTTTTTTTTTTTCAGGTCAAAGTTCCCATTTCTTCCCCTTCTCCTCCCCAAATACTCAAGCCCAGGGCTGGGAGGTGAAATGTATTGGTAATACTACTTTTCTGTTCAATTTTTTTTATTATTATTATTTGGAGGAGTTGATATGCATCTGCAGTTCACCCACACTGTAAATACCTGTATTTAAAACAAAACCAACTAAAAATCTGGGCTGATTAGGTGCAGTATCATAGCTCCAGAAGGAAAGAGTAGCCTGTTATCCTTTGCAGGAGCCATAAGAAAAGCCCTATGCTCTAGCAGAACACTAAAGACTGGTTTCCATAAGTCTCCATTAGTAGTTACAGCACTTGATATGTAGACTTGTTTCAGAGCCATGGCCCTCTTTCCTCTGGTGCAGTGTGTCCCATAGAAAATCAGATGTGTATATTGTACAAACTTTGTAAATATGATTTTTTTTTTCCTGTTTGGGTTCATATATAACTTTTTTGATGAAGGTTGCTGGGGTTAAAGGGATTTGACTGATTATGGGAGCAGCTAAAGATGAGAGGGGCTCAGTTTTCTGCAACACTAAACAACAAGAAGTGCTCTGACCTCTGTGAAGAGCAGACCTCTACAAGTGTCCCTTGTCAGAGTGGGTTTGCTCAGATGTTGGCAACACTGTTCTGTACCGCTCTTACGGAAGAGATTACTTGCAGGCCTGCAAGGCCTCAAACTCCATAGCTCAGCCTGTTTGTGATGCTCTTCAATTTCCCCCTTAGAAACTTCAGGAACTTTTACAAGCTCTGAAGGGGGCCAAGATCTGTGTTCCACCATGGCGTGAGGGAAATCCAGCGGGTGTCAGTGTTGCTGAGCAGTATACGCATAAGACATGGATTTGGGTTTAAGAGAAACCACAGAAAAACCAATTTACATGCATAAACTGACAGTTCTGGAGCTTTATGGAATTGATTCACCTCCTGCAGTGTTGTGCATTTTCTGCCCAAAACAACCTCTGTAGAGACTTGTAAGCAGGTAAGGGCGAGCCCCTGTTCATGTCAGAAGCTGCAGAAAGCTGCTTGCCATGTTCTCTGTTTTGGCATGAATTGCTCTCTGTCATTCTGCATTGTATATTGCTGGAAAATGCTTTCTGGTCAAGTAGTGTTGCTTTAAATTGTGCCCCTCCCAACATGCTTGATGTTTGGCCTGATCTACAGGCAAAAGGAGTGAGACAAATCAAAAACCGTAAACTTTTTAAATTCCCTTTTAGCCTGTTCAACAACACTGTTAGGAGGCACCTGGTGAATGCAATCCCTTTTGCTCAGTCACTTATTGTGTGTACAGATGCTGCACTCACACCATGCTTGCTTACCTGGATGCAGGAATCAATTTTCTTAATTTCTCCCCACTTTGACTTTTTTTTTTTTTTTTAATACAAGTAAAGCTGGAACTACCAGGCAGACTTACCCACCAGTTTCCTTGAGGATCATAAGTAGAGACCAGGTGCCTCCTGGCAGCAGCTTTTCAAGATGGAAAGGGTTTTTTTTTTTGTTTTTTTTTTTTTTGGTTTTTTTTTTTTTTTGGTTTTGTCAACAGTGACTCCATAATTGTAGCAAATGCTGCACTAGAGTACAAACTCAAGAGCTTGGTCACAGACACTCTGTGAGCCACACAGCTACGTCTGACTGGCAGGTACTAAATGTATACAGTTTTGGGGTGCTTTTTGGGGTGGGGGGGTGGGAGTTTGTGGGTGGTAACTTTGACCAAAAGTAAAATCTTGCTCTTGTACTGCAGCCAGCTTATGATTTTTCCAGTGAGAGAGAAGAGGGATCATTGTAGTGCAACAAAGACATGGAAAATGTAAATAAAAGTTTTGTATCTTGTCAGGGCATGCACATATAAGAACAAGATAGCTGTGTTGAGTCAGATGTGTGTGCTCTGCTTGGATTTGTTGTAGGTTAGCCTGGTGCCATGCTTTGATGGTCCCTCTTGAAGCACAGAACTTTTCAATTGAAAGTATTACTTTAAACTTGGCCTCTAATTGAGGATTGGCACTTACCTAGACTATCGGGGGCACCATTTTTAGGTGGCTTCCAGTAAAGAGGGAAGCAGCCTATTTTTGGTGTTAATAGGCTATCTCTAACAGATGTGATCTTGCAAATGGAAAGATGCTCCAGATGACTGGGATAATCCTAGTCTTTTTTTTTTTTTTTCCTCCCTTCTCCCCTTCCCCTCGCCCCTTACCTGTATAAGGAGTTGTGTATAAACCTTAGCTTCCTCAGAATCCTGGTGACCTCCTGTTTCTGCTGGTCACCTAGCAGCCATTACGTTTATGTATTGATTGGAACCAGTCTCTGCCTTCAGTGATGAGCCCAAGGTCAAATATTTCCTCTGACCAAGATGAAGTTGATCAGATTCTGATGTACTCTGCATTTCTTCCCCTCAGAAGGCTAAAAGTGTCGCCCAGTGAATCTGATGAAATGAAACTTCACAGCTGAGTGAAATGACTGTGAAGAGGGTGATGCAAATCTTCAGTCAATTTATTCTAGATAAACTATAGGCTGGCCTCTGGGTCCATGCTCTCAGAGTGCACTACAGTTGCTTAGAGGACTTTTACCAAAGGGAGGGGGGTGGGTTGGTCTCAAATATGTATTTTAATTTCCAGAATGAGATGGGAGCATCTTTCCTTTGCCCTCTGACATTTTAGTGGGTAAAAACGTGGAAGCTCAAACAAATGTTGTGTACGTGTTGGTATCAAATCATCTCATTCTGATCCTATGTTCTTTATTTTTACTGTGGGATGGGGGAGGGTGTCTGCACCAAGAATTTAAAAATGCTTTGCACTCTTGTGGTTTCCATATGACTGGATGCAAATGTGAGCAGGCGGCTGTCCTGCATCTGCTCCTGTTTTAGAGGTTACAGAACTACCATGCCGCACCTCCAGTGTCACCTTCACGGTGAGTCTTATGTGGGCGCTAGACTGGGTAATGCTGTTGAGGTCAAGCAGCTGTAGGTTTCTGATGGCAAAGTGAACTTTGTTCCCAGGAACTCTAGCAGGATGACTGCCGTTGTAAAGGTTGGCAATAGTAGTCTGTGCAGGGAATGTTTTGATTGCTATGAACTTCTAGTCTTCTTTTTGAATCAGGATTTCTCTTCATAGTAAGCCAAGTCTCTGAAGTCTCTGGAGCAGAGCATGCATCCAAGCTTAAAAGATAAGGCTTTGGTGGATATTTTCCTTAGGTTTTGCTCAGTTCACTATTGCATTGCTAATACATCCCCATGTGAAAGCATTGTTAAATTCTGCTGTAGACAAGTCTGGGAAGGGTAAGGAGGGGTGGGGGGGAAAGGGATGGGTCTATTAAGATACAGCTTTGCTGTATTTTAACCAATAATTATGGGAAAAGGGTGTCAGGAGAAGAAAATAGTCACTGTTCCCTTTATTGAAAGAAACTGAAACTTTATTTCAAGAAGAAAAAACTGCAACTCAAGTGAGATGTTATAATCCACTGGTCCCTAGTCAAGAGGTTGATATTTTGCAGATAACCAGTGAACAACATGGACTAGTCCTTCAGAACATTCAAGGGAGGGAGGGGAAAATTGGCTTTCTGTTAAATCAGTAATTGGCAAACTCTCCAGTGGAGCTGGAATTCTGTTGAGAAGGTGTTTCTGTGGATGTACGTGTGTCGCAACACTGACTTGTGAAGAGCTTCATGAGTTCAGAGTGCAGAAAAGATGAATGGTAAAATCCTGATTTTGTTAATGAAACTCAATAAAAGCTCCCTGGAACTCCAGATTGGTTTGAGTATTCCTTTCTTTTACCTTTGCTAAGCAAAAGGSTTGTTCACCTTTTCTTGGTGCAGAAAACCTCCATACCTGTCTGTGAATGTTCAGAACTGACTCCTCTGCCTGATGCATCTCTCCAAAGCTAATCTTCAGAAAAGGAAAGGCTCTGCTAGCTTGAGTGATGATGACACATCTGCAAACAGAATTTGTTCTTTCTTTGTACAAGCCATTTAGCCTAGATGGCACATGCCCTTCCAAGGTACGGTCCCTAGAAGGTACATGCCCCACTGTATTAGCTCTAGCTTTCACAGTGTGAGACTTTTTTTTTTTTTTTTTTTTTCCCAGAGGTCATTGCATGGTGCTCGGTTTGTGAAATAGATTGAATTGTAGGGGATGGGATGGCTGCCTCAGCTGCTAAGCCTGAATAAATAAAAAATGAATTGCCCTGAAGCAGACTCTGCCAATCTTACAAAGCAGCTGGGTTACACATGTGAAATAGATGTAAATCCTGGTAAAACTCCATGGCACCTCTAGGCTGATACACTGTACTCCTGGCCACAGACCTTGTGGAAGAGCTGATTTGAAAGTGCTGAATGGAGCAGCTTGACTGGAGAGCACTTAAAGGGAATTGGCAAGGGGCTCTGGGTAGTCACTGAGCACTTCCCCTTGGAGGGCATCAGGACCGAGGGGGGCTTCTGTGGTTTCTGCCTCAGGGCTTTCCAAAAGGTTGTGCATGCTGGTGCGCTAGAGTAACGATGAGAGATGTGGACTTAGCCCTCTGGGGGAAGGTTTGGGCACAGAGCACAATTGCCATCACCTTCCACAGAGAGTTGTTCTCAGCGTTATTAGAGCTGCTCTTGGGCCATGCCCCTCTAGAGAGCAGGAGCAGCACTGCAGAAGTCTTGGGGCTGCATCTTACATTCACTGGTAGTTGCCCCGAGGTCTGCCCTGTTGCCTGTTCATGCTCTGGGGAACTTTACTTGCTGTGGTGTGCAGCCCTGGCCATTGCTCATACACAAACAGGACAGCTGTGTGAGTTGGTCTCCTGTGGATAAACAGGGCAGGGGAACGTACTGGGCTATTTCTGGCTAGTGTGATGTTAAGAAGAGTAAATGTGCAGTCTCAATGTAAATACTTCCAAAAAGTGCACTGCTTTTTAGTCACTTCGTATAAGAGAAACCCAATTAGAAAGGGCTGAAAAATTGTYGCCAAGATTCAGCACGTTAATAGCAGATTCCCAGACCATTGTTAGATCCTTTATTCCAACCAGAGCAGATGATTTAAGCAATTTTTTAAGTTTAAATTATATCATCATTTAAACAAAGAGCCAGGTTAAAAACAGTCAGATCTCTGTCTGAAAGAGGCCTTATACCTGATGTGTGGAGATGAAGTGTGGTGTGAAAAGGCAGGGCAAATTTCAAAAGCAAGGCTGCAGCTTTTGCTCTGTGACCTCTTTAAGTGAGCAGGTAGGGGGGAAAGGGTTGTCCAAAGCTGTATGTGAACCTTAAACTAGCAGTGCTGTGAAGGCTCTGAAATAGTTTGTAAACTGAGCTCAAGTCTACGTGAAATGCAGTAGTGTGCGGCCTTCCTAATGCTTCTCAGGTATTAACATGTCAGCACAAACACAGCAGTAATTCTGTATGTTGTGGTGTTTGTAGTTTAGTTAGGTCCTGGATTTATTCCATCTGTTGGATTCTTGAGCTAGTACCAGCTTAAACTGTGGTAGCTGTACTCAGGGAGCGTGGAGGTGTCCATTGTGCTGCTTGTGGGAAATGAGGGGCTGTGCCACAGGGAGACAGCGTGGGAGGGAGGGGGCCACCACCTCCCAGCAAGCAAGTGGAGGAAGGTGCTGTTGGGGATTGCACGCTGTGCCGCTTCCCCGCAGCCCTTAGTAGAACCCAGTAGGGAGCATCCCCATGGCTGGCAAAGCTTCCCCCACCGCTTTGGTGCTTACCCTGTGCAGGCAGCACAGCTGATGGGGCTGCGCTGTGCCAGGCTGCAGCCATGGTCCAGGCCCAGCAGCCTGGGAGGGGAAGAGGTGTCTCACGGCAGAGCCTGCCACTGGTTCTGCTTCAGGCTCCTTGGGCCTCTCATCCCTGGATGTTGCTAGGTGGGGGAGAAGGGAAGAAACTCTTCCTGCCCCTTCCACTGGTGCAGTCTCCAGCTGGTGCCACCCAGGCCACATGTGACGCCAGCACCCCGTAAGTCACAGGGAGGAGGCTCAGCAGGAGAATGTCCCAATGCCTGCCCAGCTCTTGCTCTACAGGCACTATCCCACAGGGGCAGGCTTTGATTGCAATACATGGTCACACTTCAAGGCACAACAGCCCTCCCTTCTCCCTCCTTTGGTGAGCTTGTGCAGGTTATAACGGGCAAGCGAACCAGTGCCGCCGGGCCAGATCATGCTTCTGGGCTGTGGGGCATTGGTAAAGTTAGTGACAGCTGTGAAATTAAGCTGGAGTCAACACATGCCCTTTGGCAGGTTACCTCTCAAGCAGGGCCAAATCCAGGGAGGCAAGGGGAGCTCCAGGAAACAGTGGGACAGGGTCTTGTATGCAGTTTCCCATCTAAAGCTCTGGCACAGTGCGGGTATGCACCCCTGTTCCCCTACATCACCAGCACCCACTGGGACAAAATGCCCTCACATTTGTCATGGGCCTGTTGCGGGCAGCACGTCCACCTGTGGTAAAGAAACACTAGCTACAGCCAAGTCCATGCTGCTCCCAGGAAAGGCCCTTGTCATTACTGGGAGCATAGCTAATTGGCAGTGGCGAGCCATATGGGCTGCCCGCACCTCGGCCTCTGCTGAAGAGCGAATGCGGCCCTGCACCCGCCCCTCCAAGCAGTTGGTGTTGGTGTCGGTGTTAGCGATKTCGCTGTTGCTGGACCAGGCGCCACCGCGGCGCCTCCGCATTAGCCCCCCCCCCTTCCGGGGGCTCCTGCGCCGCACATGCGCAGTCCCAGCCGCGGCGCGCGCCCGCATGCGCATGCGCCCTGCCCCGCCTGTCACGTGAGACGCGAGGGGCGGGGCGTCGCTCACGTGACCGCTACCAGGGCCCCGCGCGGCCCCAAGATGGCGGCGTATCTGCAGTGGCGCCGTTTCGTCTTCTTCGACAGGGAGGTGGTGAAGGAGCCGACGGGGCCCGATGGGGCCGGCGGGAAGCCCTTCGTGCTGCCCCCGGGCATCGCGGTCTGCGACTCGGGCCGAGGCAGCCTCGTGTTCGGCGATATCCTGTGCTGCGCCGAGAGGCGCTTTGCCGGGCGCCGGGGCCTGCGCGGGGATCGGGCTGCCCCGCGGGGCCGGCGCGGCCTGGGCGGCGGCGGCGGCCCGGGCGTGCTCGGGCGGCGCAGCCCTGGCACTGCGGTGGCTCTCTGCGCTCTTCCGGTCCCTGCACGCTCAGAGCTGCCGCTGGGTGTTCGGCGCTCTTTGGCTGCCCTCAGGATGTCAGGCTAAAGGGATGTTGTGCCTGACWGGTGCAGTCTTTCTCGTAGTGTCCAGATGCCAGGTGCAAATTCACAGCTCTAGGGTGCCAGTCAGTCTCTTAAATATGCAGTGATCTGCCTGCCTGTGTGCAGTACCCCTTTGTATAAACAAATTGCACTAACTGTGTTGGATGCAACATGATGCCAGGGCCAGAATCCCTGTGAGATCTAGAAGGGTCTGTTTTCTGTAAAATAAGTCTATTATCTTTAACAATGCTATTTTTCCTTTATTTTATTCAAATAGCATATTCAAGTAACAAGCCTACAGCTGGGAGGGGGGTCAGCAACAGGAAGTATGAAGGTTTGGGTTATGACATGCCTAGAGGTGTGGTTTTTTGTCTTGATGTGACTTAACTATGACCTACATATGGAAGGTCAGATCTGGTTTTTGCCCCGCTCCCTTCAGCTTACTAGTTTCCAAGCTTACAAGCTAAGGGTGACGCACCTGTACCAGCTGAAGCAGCACAGTATCCTGGTTTCTGTTGGTGAGGATGAAGAAGGCATTAATCCTTTAGTAAGTCAAACAGCTAAGAGAAGAAAGCTCGTTTGTATTATGAGTCTTTATAAAGACTATTGTGATTCCTTTGGCAGAGCTTCTTTTCTTAAATAGTTTGCTGATCCTTGGCTCTGTGAACTCTGATGCACGTTCTTCGCTTCCGAACACCTGATGTTTTGCCTATGCCTCTTCTCTTGTTTGTAGGTTAAAGTGTGGAACCTGGAGAAACGAGATGGTGGTAATCCTCTTTGCACACGGATTTTTTCAGCAATACCGGGTAACAAGCCCACAGTTGTATCCTGCCTAACCGTCCATGAGAATCTTAATTTCATGGCTATTGGTAAGAAAAACTTAACAGGAATAGTTAAAGAAAAATCTTGTGGTACTAAGATGCGGGAAGATTGAGTGGATGACATAAAAAGTCAGGATTGAGCATTCTGACTACTTTTTTTTTTTTTTTGTTCTCGTCCAGTTTTTACTTGCAGAGATATTGTGTATCTCACTGCTGGAGAGCTTGAGAAGATAAATGTATATGTTTAGTGTGCATCTATACATATTACTGTATTAACTTTGATATTTGGAAGAGGGGCGTGTATTTTTAGTTAATGTAGTTTTTTCCTATACATCAATAAGGTTTCAAGTGTAAAGAACTTACTATGAAATTCAGCGTTTATGGTGGCACAGAAAAAATCATGGATTGCCTGATACCTCAGGTTGCAGAGATGTTTGTTTCTCAGTTACTGTGTAGAAATCTTTTTTTTWWAAAAAAAAAAGAAAGAAAAAAATAGTTTCTTTGCTTGGATTTAAATGCTGCTTTATAGTCTTTGTTGCTTAAACACTGACAGAATAAGACCAGCAAGAGTTGTGAGTCTACAAGCTATTTCTATGGGTCGATCCCTACACTGAAATCAAAGTTTCCGTATGTGTATTGTGGCCTTTCTTCTTGAAACAATTTGCAGGATCAGGGCCCTAAGCAAGTTGTAGAAACCTAATGTTTTACTCAGTTTCAGGAATCTCCCTCTAGGGCTTAGGTTTTAGAATTTTAGAAATTCTCTTGCTAGGGTATTTTTTTTTTTGAGTGTTTTGTATATTTTAAATGAGCAAATTAATTAAGCTGGTAGTTAGAATTGGTGGATGAGATAGCTGTTCTTTTAAAAATAAATAAATAAATAAGTACAAAAGAACAAAGGAAAATAACYCGCAAGTGAAGAAGTTTGTATGGGGAAGACAAGTTGAATGTCACTGAAAAATGGCATCATGTGTGCAGCCAGGAGACAGCTATGGACTATATAATAAGACTAATCAGGGATAGTCTGGTACGTGCTGTTTGAAGTGAGAACCTGCAGCAATCCCATTCTTTAATATCTTGCTGGCTAGCAAGGTATTGTTACTCGCCAGAGCTGCCATTACTCACACTGAATAGTATTTAAAGTGTGCCATTTGAGTAAACAGTTTTGTCCCCTTCACCAGGTTTTGCAGACGGGAGTGTCGTACTTACAAAAGGAGACATCACTCGAGACCGGCATAGTAAGACCCAGATCCTCCATGAGGGCAGTTACCCAATTACTGGCCTTGCTTTCCGACAGTCTGGCAAAACAACACAACTGTTTGTGGTGACCACAGAGAACATCCAGGTGGGAAGCTATGTACTAAAAATGAGACTCTGACTTGCAAATTGCATTGGCTTCAGGGTCGAGTTCAAAGTGATTCCCAAAATCTTGCATCTCCTTTGTAGTCTTACACACTCTCGGTGAAAGATTATCCTCATCTGGAGTTGGACAGTCACGGTTGTGGATTGCGCTGTTCTTCTCTTAGTGACCCCTCCCAGGATCTTCAGTTCATTGTGGCAGGAAATGAATGTGTGTACCTTTACCAACCAGATGAACGTGGCCCATGCTTTGCCTTCGAGGGACAAAAGCTGATTGTTCACTGGTATCGGGGGTACCTCATCATTGTCTCCAAGGACCGAAAGACTTCTCCAAAGTAGGGCTCCTTGCAACAGATGAGTTCTTTTCACTTGTGCAGTTTCCTGATTTCCCTTCTTCCCTGCGAGGCTTCACTGTAGGGGCTGATTGCAACTTTGCCAGAGGCTGCCAAAATTCATCCAAACCCCATACATCATTAACCTCTATTGAGGGAGCAGCACAATCAAGTATGCTGAACTAGCGGGATTTTTTTTCCAGTCATATGAATTGGTCTAACACGCAGATGAAATTACTGCATAAGTATGGGCCCACTAAGTTTAATCATCTCAATGAAACCCACTCGTCTTTCTCTCTGGGCATTCCTAGTTTGTATAAGTATCCAAAACAATGAAGTCACATTCTCCTGATTTTCTGAAACTTTCTTCTGCTCTCTAGGTCAGAGTTTGCTGGGAGCGAGGCACAGAATTCAGACAAACAGATCTTGAATATCTACGACTTGTGCAACAAATTCATTGCGTACAGCTCAATCTTTGATGATATAGTAGATGT
Organism: Rhea americana; assembly: GCF_003343005.1. Taxonomy (NCBI): domain Eukaryota; kingdom Metazoa; phylum Chordata; class Aves; order Rheiformes; family Rheidae; genus Rhea; species Rhea americana. The sequence continues at coordinate 1,615,000 of NW_028186116.1, forward strand.
CTTAGCAGAGTGGGGGTCTCTGTATGTACTGACCAGAGATGGGAAGATTCATGTCCTGCAGGAGAAGGATACACAGACCAAACTTGAGGCACGTAAATCTATTTTGTTGTTAGTCTCTGCCTTATATCTGCAAGATTGTACTGCCTTCACAGATTGAAAAGTTGAACAGCCAATATTCAGGTAAGTGACGTAACGAATGACCAGATGGCTTCTGTGCATAATCAGTGTTGTAAGCGTTTCATATTTAAAAGCCTGCATGCACTTACATGTGCAGCACTGGAAAGAAGAAAAAAATTACTTTCCAGGCATGTTTTAACCTTGTTTTGGGAAATGATGTTTCCCTCATGCTGCTGTTATCCCATATTTAACAGATGTTATTCAGAAAGAACTTATTTGAAATGGCTATTAACCTGGCCAAGAGTCACCACCTGGATAGTGACGGTTTGTCAGAGATTTTTCGGCAATATGGAGATCATCTGTACAACAAGGGGAACCATGACGGAGCCATTCAACAGTATATCCGGTAAGCAGGGGTTATGTGAAGCCAAGATAATATAGTACAGATAGGTGGTGCAGAAGCCTTGATATTTGCCTCAGCCCAGAAAAAAAGACATTGGCTGAAGGTGAGGGATTCTGCTGGTGGAGAGAGGCATATCAATCTGATTAAAAGTCTCAGAAGAGTTACTTGGAAGTGACTGCCTGCACCTTAGTGTGAACTACTTCTCTTTGATTGTATCATAAATTGTGTCAGTATAAACAAAGGATTGTCTCATCTGGGATTTTGTGTGCTGTTCCAGCTATCTTGTGTCCAAAAGCATGCTGTCAGACTGTAGAGGCTCACAGAAACGTGACAAATCAGATTTAAGGGTCTGTCAGGTCTTGCCACTGAGGCAAATACAAAAGATGAGTTTTTCGTCTCCTACTGAGGAGAGGAGAGCAAATGAGCAAATGCTAATGTGATGCAAGGAAGGTGTAATAGAGAGTGAGTGGTTCAGGACCATCTGTTCTTGTTATCTCAAAGCAGAAGGGGACACAATTCAGTGTAATTTCAAGATGGTATATTATTTGACTGATAAGAAAAAAGCTTTTTATGCAATGCAAAAATAGAATTCTGATAACCCAGCATTAACTTTCTTTGCAAATCGTGGCATAATTGGGTACTCATGTAGCCACCAACACTATCTGGAAAAAAAATGCTATTTTTAAATGTAGGCAAAGCTTTTGAAGAGCTGACAAGAAAACTGTGTAGTATACTGAGCCTTACAGCTATCACAGGAGGCAAGGATGAAATTTTCTTCTGTTGCTTGTCTTATATCTTTCTTGGAAATACTAACTACTGGCTGTAGTCAGAGCCAATGCAGTAAATAAGATGGATGATGTGATCTGATCAGGAATGGCAGTCTTGGAAGATGCTCAAACAGATCGACTGAAGTCTGTTGTAAAGTTTCTCAGGTTTTACAAAACTTCTGACACTGTTTTGGGGCTTACTAAAACTTAACATCTGGTCTCTCTAAAATGTGATGAAGTGCAGTATTCATGTATAACTGAAACTTTGCTCTGTGGAGTCTTAACCTTTGGTGAGAGTTGGCATGTATTTTATTGTGGATTTGTGTTAAGCGTCAGTGTAACCATGGCTAAACTGCTCAGATGTCAGCAAGAATTTTGAATGCAAGGCTTTGAGTGTCAGGCTGAAATTAAGGAAAATGTGGCAGCTGTTCCCCTTTTTGGGGCTTCCTGGTTGGTTGTGGTCAGCGTAGTCTACTGTTTCACCCTTTCCTTAAAGGAACATAAATTCCTCGTGTGCTGCCACCATCATTAAAATTTGCAACCTTTGTTGCAGAGGGGATTGCTTGTTTCACTGTACATACAGATGAGTGGTCTGGTTACACCATAACTGGTTGTTTCTTTTGATATGTAGCTGAGTGCTCCCTAATTGGTTAGTGTCTACTGAAGTTGTGGTCTGCCTGCTCCATTATTAATTTCTTCATTTGTGACTCACTGCCTATCTGGACTCTTGTAAAATGACTCTTTCCCCTCCTCAGAACTATAGGAAAGTTGGAGCCATCTTATGTTATTCGGAAGTTCCTGGATGCTCAGCGTATACACAACCTCACTGCTTATCTGCAGACTCTCCATCTACAGTCCCTGGCCAATGCAGACCATACCACACTTCTGCTGAATTGTTATACCAAACTCAAAGACAGCTCCAAACTGGAGGAGTTCATCAAGGTAATTGTGGAAGGCGAACTAGTAACTATGCAAAGTTGTTTGGCTGCCATGGTAAGTGAAAAGTGGTAATGGTGACAGAGTAAATTGGATCCGGCTGTATTTATTTAAAAAAAAAAAAAAAAGAAAAGGGACAGGGGGAAGGCAGACGGAATGAGACTTGTTTCTCAGTACCTTTGTCTTTGCTCCTTTATTTCCAAGCTCTCAGCTTCATTCTGGGTTTGGCTGGCTTGCCATTTAAGTTTGGAGCATGCTGGCTTCAGCCAGTGTGACTAGCAGTCTGCTGAGAGGTGGTTAGACTATTTCCTTTCTGCGTATGTGACCTTTTCCTTGCATGAGAGGTGCTGAGTCTTTGCTATTTTGGTTTTCCTCCATCCACGTAAATGATTGCTACTTGCGGATTATGGGAATAATGGGTGGGGGGGCTCCCTTCCTGCTTCTGTTCTCATAGACTAGTGAGAGTGAGGTCCGCTTTGATGTGGAGACAGCAATCAAGGTGCTTCGTCAAGCGGGTTACTACTCCCATGCTGTGTACCTGGCAGAGAAGCACGCGCATCATGAATGGTACCTCAAAATCCAGCTAGAGGACATCAAGGTGAGGCGATGACACTGCTCAGTTTCTTACACCCCTGATAAATCGTATTCTCACTAGTGAATTCTCTAGGACTCCATGGATATGGACTCCTATAGGACTATTCAGGCAGCAGTGAAAATGCCTGCTGTTTCTTACGCAGTGATTCTCTGCCTCTGGCTTGTACATTAGACTCTTGAGAGTGGAAATCAGAAGGGTTAAATGTTTTATCTCAGAGATGACTTTTTCTGAGCCACTTAAGAGAACAGAGGATCTTTAGTGACAAACTGATCTAAATCACTGTTGTCTTCCCATGGGCCATGGCCAGTATTCCTCACAGAGGAATCAGCAGGAAAATCAGCAGGAATAGTGAACTAAGTGGTAATTCGGAGCAAATTCAAAAATGGAGTATACCTTCATGGTATACTTGCAGCATGTCTTCAGTGCTCTCTGTGGCCCAAGGTGAGGTGTGACCTTGAAGTGGATAACAGGTGCTAGTGTCATGTGATTCTTGCTGCCTGCCCCCACAGAATTACCAGGAGGCTTTGGGGTACATTGGAAGGCTGCCTTTTGATCAGGCAGAGAGCAACATGAAGCGGTATGGTAAAATCCTGATGCACCATGTCCCTAATGAGACCACGGAATTGCTGAAGATACTGTGCACTGATTACCGGCCTTCAGGAGACAAAGAAGGCCTTGGGATGCTGGAAGGAAAAAAGGTATGGTTTGCACTGACTGAGAATTGTTGCTCTAGAGTAGCAAGTTTGCACCAAGTGGATGTTTCCACGTGCTTTCTGGTGCAGGCCTGATGTCTTCAGTATAATGAGCAGACCTGCCCTGGTGTTACCAGTAGAGACAAGAGACTCCCTGATGCTATTGCTCAGTACTGATTTCTGTGTTAATTGGAATTCTGTACCGAATAGTCGTCTTGTGTCAGAGACTCTGGAAATGAGTGCCTTATGTATTGGGAAAGAAGCATCTGTCTGTCTGTGGCTGGTCTGGGTGCTTAACCTTTTCTGGGCTGTATTACAGGCTAATTCTGAGGAGTTCATTCCGGTCTTTGCAAACAACTCCCGAGAATTAAAGGCTTTTCTGGAGCACATGACTGAAGTGCAGTCTGACTCCCCACAAGGTGTCTATGACACATTGCTGGAACTTCAGCTTCAGAACTGGGCACATGAACAAGATGAACAGGTTTGAACTCCTCCAGCTTTGTATTTTGAGAGGGAACTTTGGCATCTGGTGAAGCTATTTGCACTCCTGCTAACCTGTAACTTTTCCATGGGGGGGAGGGGTTAACATGAAGCGATAAGTGTGCTGTCCTGGACAAAGAAATAAGTGAGAAAGCAGTCTGCTGGGAGAGGATACCTTTTAATAAGGCTGAGCTTGTTTTCTGAGAGTCTCATTCAGACATGGATGCCAGAGAATACAGCCTCTGTGAGCATCCCACAAAACAAGCTCTGTATGCTTGCCTTGGCCCCTGAGAGTATTGGTTATTTGGGCCAAAGAAGTTGTGTCCTGTTTGCTTAATAGGGCTAGAGGATAAACGGGAGCACTTTTCCTTTGCTTTAGAAGAGCTTCAACTTGTCACTGGGTCTTACTGCAAAGCGGTCCATGTGTGTATTTGTTCTGCCTTGCCCTGTTTCTCTACAGATAAAGGAGAAGCTGCACAATGAAGCCATCACCCTGCTAAAGAGTGGAAGGTTCAAAACGGTCTTTGACAAGGCCTTGGTCTTGTGTCAGATGCACAATTTCAAGGATGGTGTCCTCTACCTCTATGAACAGGGCAAGCTGTGAGTGTTGCTCTTCTCCCCATGTTTTTTATTTCCTGTCATGGGGATAGCTGAGCCATAGATAAGCCTTCCTGCCCTAGAAGAGTGAAAATCGTAGATCGTGGCTTAGTTGAAAATCTCATATTGTTATAGCAAAGCACTTATGCAGAGAATGAATGACAGACCAGTCTTGGCTTCTGTGGCAATGTCTGGAGATTGCATGGCAGGGTGAAAACCTTGCATCTCCATAACAATTCAACAAGTGAGGTGATTGTATAGCTGATCTGCTTCCTTTTCCTTTAGTTTCCAACAGATCATGCACTACCACATGCAGAATGAGCAGTACAAGAAGGTGATTGAGGTGTGTGAGTTGTATGGTGACCAAGAGGCTTGCCTCTGGGAACAGGCTCTTGGCTACTTTGCACGGAAGGAGGAGGACTGTAAGGAGTATATTGCTGCAGTGCTAAAACACATCGAGAGCAAGAATCTTATGCCTCCACTGCTTGGTAATACTGAGATGTGGCACCGAAAAACTTGGTTCTATAGTGTTCTGTGTACACTAGAAGTCTGAGAGCTGTCAATGAAGTTTGAGTCCAACATTCAAATTATTAACCTGCGCTGTAGGGAACAGTGGTGCTAGTGACAACTCCCTAACTGGGGACAAACATATGCAGTTTCAAACACATAGATGCATGTGCATCTCTGATTTGCCCTGTCGATGTGGAGAGGTGAAGGACTTGCCTTAACTCCCGCAGTGGATTGATTGGGAAGTAGGAATAGAAGCCGATCTGACTGGGGTTTGTCCCTTTGATCTGAGCTATCCAAATGTGTTCCCAGTCACCTGTTTCTGGAAGCGCATTAGTTGCTGTGGCCCTCAAGTGGTCACATTTAAACAAAGTCTTTAAATGAGGTTTGTGATCTGAACCTTTTTGCCTGCAAGGGACCTCTTCAAATAAAGTGGTCCATCCAGGTAAGACTAATGTAGCTGCAGCTTTTTACTCGCATTTAAACTAACATGTTGGTTGTCTTCAGTTGTGCAGACTCTGGCTCATAACTCCACAGCCACGCTGTCTGTGATTAAGGATTATCTTGTGAACAAACTGCAGAAGCAGAGCCGACAAATTGAGCAGGATGAGCAAAGAATTCAAAAATACCGAGAAGAAACCACGAGGATCCGCCAGGAGATTGAAGAGCTAAAAGCAAGGTGCAGGACTTTGTGGTGTCTTGTCTTATACAGGGTAGAAAGTTATTTCACTTTATTAAGAAGAAAATATACCTTGTTTTTTTTTTTTTTTCACCCTTCTTCTTTTCATGGTCTCAGTCCCAAGATTTTTCAGAAGACCAAGTGTAGTATTTGTACTAGTGCCCTGGAGCTGCCTTCAGTCCACTTCCTGTGTGGTCATTCCTTCCACCAGCATTGCTTTGAAAGTTACTCTGAGAGTGATTCAGAATGTCCTACTTGCATGCCTGAAAATCGCAAAGTGATGGACATGATCCGAGCCCAGGAGCAGAAGAGGGATCTGCATGACCAGTTTCAGCATCAGGTAGGATAGCATGCTGCCTGTCCTGCAAGTTTAAATAAACAGGATTTAGCTTTCTTTGCAGGCCCCTAAGGCTGGTAGAGAAGGGTAAGGTAGAAAGTTACTCTGTAGACGAGGTTCTCTTGACTGAGAATAATGAGGCATTAAGAGCTGGAGTGACTGGCTTAACCATAGGGAAAGAGGGATTCCTTGATGCTCTGCAAAGATGGAGGGGAAGCTGTTTATCTCAGCATGTGGACAGTACTGCTCTAATGCATTAGAGGCAGTGCTTCCCTGAGGACTAAACAGTGTTCAGAATGGGATGTTGGCTGGAGCATGCTTGTGCATTTGAAAAAAACTAGAGCAGCTCAGGCAGTGTGCTTTTGGTAGCTTTTGTACTTAGAATAATCTGTCTAATAAGCTTCTCTGTGCATGGCTCAAATGGAAGAGGGAAGCCAGAATAGCTGACTTCATAGAAGTTGAATGTCCCGGTGGATGGAGGAAAACTAAAATAGCAAAAACGCAAGGGACATGGTCATGCTGTTGTACCTGTGCACTTTAAGTGCTGCAAAGTGTACAAGTGCACCTGTAACGCGAGGGGCTGCAAAGGAAGGCATCCGGCTGCAGCCTTTTCCTGATTATGCCGCTTTGTGTCCTGCAGCTCAAATGTTCAAACGACGGCTTCTCTGTTGTCGCCGACTACTTCGGGCGAGGTGTCTTCAATAAGCTCACCCTCATCACGGACTTGCCCGGGAAATCGGCTACGACGATCGAGGCCGGCCTGCAGCGGGAGCTGCTCGTGCACGCCAAGCGCAGTACTTAGTGCCGCGCCGCGTGGCTGTGCCCCCGCGGCACCTGCACCTTCCCTCACTCTCCTTGATCCCCAGCCCCTAATAAAGCGGCCTGCCCGGCGGCGACGCGGACGGCAGTGTGTCAGGGGGCCGGCGGCGGCGCCATGGAGCGGAGAAGGGAGCGCTGGGAACGGAGCGGGGAGCAGCGCTGAGTGCGGAGGTGGTGGCATGGCGGCGCCGGGCCCCGTCGCTGTGAGTCGGGCCGCGGGGTCAGGGCGCGGGGAGCCCGAGCAGGAGCGGCCGCTGCCCCTGACGCGGTTGTTGCCGCAGGACGCGAACGGCGTGGGCGGCAGAGCGGTGCGCGTGGGCACCCGCCGGAGCCAGGTAAGCGGCGGCGCGGCGCGGGCGGCCGAGGCCCGGCCGTGCCCGCCCCGGGGACGGGGCCCTCTGGCCCGAGGCGCGGGCGGGGGTCGCCCCGCAGTCGCCGAGGACGCGAGCTGTGCGCTTGCGGCCGCCGGGAGGGAGGCCGGGCTGCCGCCGCGCGGAGCGGCGGCGCTGGGCCGGCGGGAGGAAGGTCCGCCGGCCTCGGTTGCTCCGGGGAGGAAGGTCCGCCCGCCTCGGTTGCTCCGGCGGGGCTGCGCGCGGGCCTCGGGGCCCCGGGCGCGAGCGCCTTTCTCTGGCGACAAGGGTCCTGCTGTGCACCTTAGGTGTGCAGGGCTTGGGCAGCCCTTAAAGGAGGGCAGGGAAGGAAAAGGCAAATTGCTTCGACTCCCGCAAAAGTCCGGGAGGAGGGCGGCCCGAGATAGCCTGGGTATCTTTTGCCATCCAGCCGCGGCAGGGAGGAGCAGACTTGCCAAGGGGAGATAAATGTCCCTCAGGCTTTTGTTCCGAGATAAACTTACTCATCCTGGTAGTGAGTTCTAGGAAGAATTCACTACTTCAGAGAAGGCATTACGTGTGGACTTCAGGGCAAGGGGTGTAGCACTGCATGTGCACTATCTCCATTTCCAACCTGAGGCTCCTGTGGCCCTTTACAAAGGGAAACAACTACTTAAACTCATTGTGTATGCTAGGGCAACTGCAGTCTTGTGGACAAAGTTAATTGCCCTAGGCTACATAGCTCATCATGCCAGAGCCTAAAACGTCCATTTTCTATGCAGCTGTGATTGCTTGACTCTAGTGCTGCTTGTATTAGTACAAAGTTTCTCTGCTAGTAGCATACTGGTTCTATTTTACTTCTGCTGCTATTGTATAAGGAAGAGGTCTTCCTGTATTTTACTGGTTTAAGACCTGTTGCTTGCTCTGTGTACAGATTTGAGCTGTTCCTTTCCTTTATCCATAGAACCTCCAAACAGCTCTGATCTTACACAGCACAAGTAACTCATATTTGCCTGCAGTACAGAGTTTCCACAGGCAAAGTGAAATCCTTCTGGCTCTTTACAGAACTTGCAGCATTGGTAAAACTTACACTCCTAGAAAAAGCATATAGTACCTTCCATGTGATATGACTTGTTCTTTTGTCAGCAAGTGGCAGCAGGATGGTTTTGTTTGCTTTTCTGCTACTTGTATGCATACATCTGAAAGCAGAAGTTTTTATGTACCTTAACTTTAAGAGTGAAAAAATAGCAACATGTCTTTAGCATCATTCTTTCAGCAGTGACCTTCCACAGAGAAGAAACAAGGCAGCCTAAATTTAGGTACCTCCGCACGTAAGGATGCTGAGATGGTATACAGAAGTAGGATGTCTGATTGAAGGGGAACTACTGACTTAGTCGACACAGCTGAAAGTAGAATGTGCAAATCCTGACATGTAGTCATTTGCTCTAGTTGCCGTTTTTAGCTAAATAAATTCTTTGCTGTGCCTTGTCAAGTACGTGCTTAGTATATGGAGTGGGGTGCTCTGGCCATAGTACAGATTCAAAGGGTTTGTACATATGGGCTATTTTGCTTGATGCTACTTGTTTTTAATGCTTATGTTTTAGGGGATGTAATGGTTATGAGTGACTCTCGAAGAAGGCTAAAGACCTCCCTAGCTACTTTATCAATGATGCACTGTTTGCTTTCTGCTTTGTTGCAGCTGGCCCGGATTCAGACTGACAGTGTAGTTGAGATGCTCCGTGAGCTGTATCCTGACCTCCACTATGAGATTGGTAAGTTTTTTTGGATGCTGCTCTGAGGTAGACAGCTGCAGGAGCCCACTGCTTATCTTTGTGTGCAAAATGTGAGTACAGAACACTGTCAGGAGGAGGAGGATTAGCCTCCACTTATCTAGGAGTCCAGTCTGAGTTTAATTAGGTTGTATGGGCGAGCAGCTGCTGCTGCTGTCTTCCAAGGAAGAAAGATGTATTTCAAAAACTACCAACAGTTGAGGATCTGACTACATAATGTAGATGGCATTACATTGCTGCAGTTTGAGAACCTAGTGTCAGTCTGGCTGCACCCTGGACTTCAGTGTATGCGCTAAGGATGTTTTCCTGTCTGGGGCTTGTGGCGTTCAGCAGCATAGAAAAAAACTGGGAGTCCAGTCTTGCACTGCAGAAAGCTACTGAGTATCTGCCMGCACTCCAGAGAAAGATCTGAGCCTGCTTTTCCCAAAACATACTCTCTTTTCCTCCTCTGCATTTTTCAGGATAGTGGAAGAAATCTAATTTTTTGCTTGCATTCAGTACAACACATGCTTAGAAGTGAACTGCTGTCATATTTGTCCTAAGTCTCTGTTCACACAGCAGTGTATAATGCTATACTACTGTGTCATGTGTTACGTGCACATTCCTAGTCCAGGCCTACATGTGCTGACCGTGCCTTACATTTTGCCTGTGCTCTCTTGCTGAACAGTTGCCATGTCAACAACAGGAGACAAGATCTTGGATACAGCACTTTCCAAGGTAGAGGATCTCTCTCTCTTTCTTGTTATTGTTGACTTTTTCTGTTTTTTGCTTTGTTTTTTTCCCTAAGTGCATAATAATTGTACGTGATGATACATTTGCAAATTTTTTATTGTGCTTCATGTTCCTTCATTCATGTTTAGATTGGGGAGAAGAGCCTCTTCACCAAAGAGCTGGAAAATGCACTCGAAAGAAATGAGTAAGTTCAATGCTTTCTCCTTTCTTACCTGGCATTCATGGTGCTCTTTGGACATCTTGGGCTTGCTGCACATGCAATCTATTTTTCTCGTTTTCTGCCGTGCCTTAGTCTAAGAAAGAGGTCCTTTTGGATAAGTTGCTGTGTTTTTTTACTGCCTGCTCTAGATTTAAGCTGTATGTTTTGAAGCAAAGCTGTTATATTACAAGGCCTGTCCAGTTTAGGTTGGTTCACCTATGTGATTTGTGTGTTACATTCGCATCAGAGTAGATGTAATCTGATCTGCTTCCTGCTTACAACTACGTTATTTTGCAGCCACTTGGCCTAGTAATTTTACTTGTTGATAAGCATGCTGGAGAATTGGACATGAGGGGGTTGTGCTGCTTTTTACGGTATCTTCTTTCTACAGAAAATCTCAGTTCAGACTCATATTGGTGCAGGAGGAGGTTATTGCTTTTTTTGTAATACCCTGAGAAAAGTTGCTGTGGTGCTTGTGGCTTAGTTAAAGTGGGTTTAAGAACAAAGACTTTCTTTAGCATCTCTTACACATAGACATATGATAACATTTTCCAGTAAGATCAATGAAAAAAAATCTGTAGGCACAATCATTTACGGTTTTGTTCATCGTCCTTGTAACGAGGCAGATGGCTTGTAGTTTGGCTAGCAGTTATTTTCACACTGAAGTGTAATACCAGTGTAATATCTGGTTCAGTGAATTTCTCCATGTGCGCTTCTCCATCATCTTCCCCTGATTCAACCTGATTGTTGTAATGTGTCTTGATGGGAGGAAGGTGTTATCCTAATTTTACGAGTGGGAAAAGAGGGACAGAGAAAGGTGAAGTGAGCTTGCTGATGTTACACTGTCATTCTCTAGTAATTTTGGCTGTAGAATCMTGAAATCCCCCTCTCTTTTTCCAAATTAATTCTTAGTGTGGATTCTCACTTCTCTGTACATAACCTGCAGGGCTCTCGTAGGTACTCATGGGCCTGACCATCTCATCAGTACTCTGATTGCTGTCCTCTGATTTTTAGAGTTGACCTGGTGGTTCACTCCTTGAAGGATCTGCCAACTTCTCTTCCTCCTGGCTTTACCATTGGTGCTGTCTGCAAGTAAGTGTGGGCACAAGGCTTGAGTCTCTGAGGGACCTGCATTTTAAAGTGTGGGTAGAAAAGGCAGATTGGGTTCTGTTTAGGAAAACAACAACAAAAAACAAACAAACAAACAAAATAACGCAGCTCTGTCAGGCCTGGCTCTTGCAAAGAAAATTGACTATGCAGTTAGTCCCATTAGTTACTTCCTTTTTCTTCACTGCCATGCTTAAGCTATTACAAAGATGGCATGGTTGGCACAGGTGAAGCATTGCTCCCACTTAAAACCAGTGGGGAGCAATGGAGCAGTTGTGCCTAAGGGCTGGCTTGCACAAGGCTTGGCAGTAAGACCTCACTCTCATTTAGGTCACTAGCTGGAACCTGCTTTGTTTTAGTAACAGTTAAAAGCTGTTTTAATGAAACATCTTCTGGGTTCTTGTGCCATGGGGTGATTGGTGTCCATGTACGTCACTTTGCAACAGTGCTTGTTACCGTTCTGGCTGACTTAGGAATAGGCAAAGCGGGAAATGGAGGGAGCATGAGCCTGTGAGCATGCACAAGGCCCATAAGAGATATTGTTTCCCTTCATCCTTCAGTGAACCMTTTCAAGTAAGGATTAAGCACGTCAGCAGGTTATGCCTGCCTCTTTCAAGTTCACCCTCTGATTAGTCTCTGAATTGATGGAACAGCTATAGCTTTCCTAGAAATATGTGGCCAGCTTTGCCTTTACAAGGATAGGGGGCCTATTTTGGAACTGGGGACAGCTCCTGTGAGGACTGAGAAAAGAACAGTTGAAGTTTTAACAGCCTTCTGTTAAATGATGGTCTCGCTTTGTTTTGCAGAAGGGAAAACCCGCATGATGCTGTTGTCTTTCATCCCAAAAATTCTGGGAAAACACTCAGCCTCCTTCCTGAAAAGAGGTAAGCGGAAAGAAGGGGAAGACGGTAAAGTGTAGAAATGAAAAGCGGTTTCTTGATATTTCCCACTGAAACATTGATGTACTCTTTGTTTTTTTCTTTAGTGATTTTATGTTGCATTAAATTAGCTTTTAATGTACATTATATTGAACTCGCTTGCTGGAAAGAGCAACACTAGCTTGTGAATATGCTGTAGAGTAACTGAGTGAGGTTGGATCTCACCAGCCATCCTTGAGATTCAGTGTTTTCTCAGGTTAGACCCTTCCTTATCATGGCCTCCAGAGTGAATTCCTCACTTTCTCTACAGTGCTCACTGCAGGGGAAGGCATGCAGTCTGGACAGTGTGTCAAGTGCATCATTAAGTTTGTACTGGTCTGAATCATGCTCTTGTTATTCTCACCAAGGCAATTCTGATTTCTTCATTGGTTGTTTTGCCTCCCTTTTTTGTGGTTCTCTGTGAGATGAGCGATTTCTCTGTTTTGAGTTACTTGACTGTTTTTTTGTGCCTCTTTGTAGAGGTTTGAGGATTTGTTTACCTGAGACTGCTGAGTGAAATTACTCGTATTAAGATAACTGTGTTAGATTTTTTTTCTGTGTTAAAGTAAAAGAAACAAAGTGGCAGTGTCGCAAATGTAGATTCACACTTCTGTGCAACTAGGTAGCTAGAAGATCATATCTGGGTTAGATTCCAGGGTACCAAGAAAAGTGAATAGCATATATCGTTGGAAAGGAAATACTTACTATCCCAACTGGCAGCTTTCCATGGTGTCTGGTTATGCACGTTGCTGTTTCCAGAGGTTCTCCTCTGGTTGTTCTCAAAGGTTCTCCTCTGTCATCTTGTGTCATTTAGGTTGGCTGGCAATGTCTGCCTCACTTTGGGACAGCTGAGTCTGTCCTCGGTGACAGCTTTCTTCGTGGACTGCCACTGGAGATGATTTGGTTGGAGGCGGTCATGTTCTTTAAATGAAGTTTCATCAATCCCTGATGCTGGCTAACAGCTGCCTTCCAGAAGCATCTCCTGTAAATCAGTCCCTTGGGAGTGGCCTTCTAGTTTCAGCCAGACTTTGTACTAAACCTCATCAAGTAGTTTTTTCTTCTGCCAAGAAAATAAAAATTGTAGGCAAGTTCTCAATATCTTCATTTCTATTAGAAGTTAAAAAGAAAAAAAAAATACCGTATGTTTCCCTGAGACTTCTGACATATCTTTGGCTGCAGGAGTATTCTGGATTTCACTGATTTGATTTTCCCAACAGTGTAGTTGGAACCAGTTCACTTCGGCGAGCGGCCCAGCTCAAAAAGAAGTTTCCTCACTTAGAATTCAGGGATATTGTATCCTTTCCTGGCAAAAAGCGGGAGCTGTATAAAGCTGCAAAAAGGAAAATAGAACTTACTGTAATGCTAAGTTTAGAATCAAGACTGATTCTTATTGTCTGACCTACAAGAACAAACCCCTTCCCCAAAGGCTGTCTCCTCCAATGTATTCTGAAAGCAGTATATAATATACTGGAGCCCACTCTATCCTCTTTCTTCTGAAGCTGTAAAGGGGGGGCCTGGCCTTATTCTAGCTTTGAAGACGTAGAAGCATTTCACAATAAGAAATGTTCTTGACAGATGCCTACTGTGTGTTTGTTGCAGTGGTGGCCGGCTGCTGTTTGGTCCCCAATACCTTAGACAGGACTTGAGCTACTGAACTAGTGGTAAGAGGCAGTGTTATCTTGGTCCTGGTAACCCGGTTCTTTGCCTTGCAAAATGAGTTGGTGTCAGGTGCCAATAATGCATCTTCTTAAATGACATGGATATCTTTCAAGTGTCAGTGCATGGATGAATATTCCATAACACTGAGGAAAATTCTATTTAAAGATAATGGAACAACTGTCCATGCTTAACGTTTGTTTCAGAATGGTACCCTGACTGATTCTCATTTAGAGGCTGTCAAGCTCTATGCATTCTGTAAACGCTCTCAAGAGAAGGGCTATAGGACTGTTGGCGTGCTGTTTCTATACTTGCTTAACCACTTCTGCAGAGAGGGAATTTAAACACCCGCTTGAAGAAATTGGATGAGAAGGAAGACTTTGGTGCCATAATCCTGGCTGCTGCTGGGCTGAAGAGAATGGGTTGGGAAAATCGCATCGGCCAGGTAAAGAGCAGCAGACCAGAAGAGAGCACTCTTCTGAACCGTTAACTGCTTCTCTTTCAGGCCTAGTACTAGTCCCATCACAGATAAGCACACAGCCTGCTGAGTCCATTTCCACCTTAGCCTGTGGTTTGATGCATTTCAGGCATTTTTGTTTCTTTACAAGTACAAATTCACCATGCATCTTCCTATGGCGCAGAAAGAGTTTGCAGTCTCCCAGCACTTCACAATACTTGTGTCCAGCAACAGAGCAGTGGGCAGCCAAGGTATTTTTGATAACTAATTAATGAAATGTTGCAATCCAGGTAAAGGAAAGTGGGTTATCTTGTGTTAGGGATGGAAACACTGAGGCACAGGAAAGAAGAGGTGATATTTTCATGGTCAGGCACACAATCAGCTGATTTTAGACGTGAGCATAGAATTCAGCTCTCACTTTCTCTATTCTAAACAGTGCAACTTGAATTAAGTCTGACTTTACTTTCCTCCAGATTCTAAGCCCAGAAGATTGTCTGTATGCTGTTGGACAGGTATGTCGCAACTTCTGTGTCTGAAGCCTTACAGTGTTTTGAAACCCAACAGCAGTACAATGTGTCAGAGCAGGTAACTGTGACAGCCAAATTTTCCGTTCTTTGTTGCCAAAGAGCTACACTGGTCTATTCTGGTGGCTGTTAAACTGCTTATTGACAGTATCATCAGCATCATCAGTAATGGAAAAATGGTTAATAAAGGCAACATGTGACACAATTACACTGGGGTGTCTCTGCAAAAATTAGGGAGGCCCTGGCAGGGGTAGTGCTGAGCTATACCAGGCTAATTGCGGAGAGGCACTGAAGTGCCTCTGCACTGTGACTGCCCCTCCTCTCTCCCCCACCAGCTCCCAGTATCCTAACCCAGCAGTGTGGAGCTGAAGCATGTGGCTTGGCACGTGTTCCAAGTGCACTTGTTTCTAGGTGGGAAAAGTGTTCCAGCCCATGCTGGCCACCTGGCTGTGTTTGCAGTCTTGCACTGCAGGCATCGAACTTGCTAAACATGATGGGGTTATGTATTCGTGACTGCAAGTATTTCTGCATATGTGGTACACTTATTCCCCAGTCTGGATATGGTACCAGGGGACAAGTAAGAGTTGGCCGGTTACTTCTAGGCTGGAAAAGGTGGTCTGTGATGACAGCCCTCCTTTAAAAGAGTCCCAGAGAGTCTGACAATAAAGAAATAGTCAGTTAAGAGGAAGCTGCAAAAAATCAGTCTAAAATAGTGATTTTCATCACATTTGTCAGGTATTGTGCTGTTCCTCTTTTTTTTTTGGAGGTGGGGAGGGGTGGATTGTTTCTTGTTCTCACTTTCAGTTTGGGAAAGAATTGGTTTATTACTCATTCAGCATTTGACCTGTATCTTGAGCAAAGGTTGGCAAGTTTAGCTGTATTTAACCTTTCCTATACTGTAGCGAGGGGACATTGGGGTAGGTGTTTGTATACATGCTCTCCCCATTGGAATGGGTACTGGCATGATTTGGGACCAAAAAAAAGGATGTCAGATGACAGCTTGATCTTGAATACTTGGCTGAGGGAAGTTCTAATCTTCCCTTTGGAGCAGCTACTTCAGTACCTTTGCAGCCAGTGGATTGTGCCCAGATTTATTTCTATAACTGTGCAAACTTTGCTACCTAAGTCAAGTGCATCCAAGCCTATGAATTTTGTTTCATGACCATGCTGAGTCCACACAGAGGTGCATATATATAAAGCTGAGGATTTCTTTTTTTATTATTATTTTTTTCTTGTAGGGTGCCTTAGCAGTGGAAGTTCGTGCCAAAGACCAAGAGATACTGAATATGGTATCTGCCCTGCATGATGGAGAAACTGTGCTGTGCTGCATTGCTGAGAGAGCCTTTATGAAACATTTGGTATGTGTGGCATTGTTGGTTGTTCCCATCCGGCAGGAGCAGTAAATATGGCTCCGCTACAGTTAACCTGAAAATATAAGACTGTTACACTTTCTTCAAACTGCCAAATAGATTGTGTGTGTAAGTGACTGAAGGGCGATAGCTAGTTGTGTGCAGCACATATTTTGCAGAAGCTTCTGTTTTGAATGTGTCAGGTAGGAACCTCAGTGTCAGCTGCTTTCTGTTTTAGGAGGGTGGATGTAGTGTTCCTGTTGCGGTCAACACCATGCTGAAAGATGGCCAGGTAAGGAATACTTTGTATTTTTCTGGGACTATTCCTGATAAACTGTTCCAGTGTATGCCTATTCTCTGATACTCCCATGAAGCTAACTCCAGCAGACATCTTTACAACTGAGTAGGGCAGATAGGGTCCTGCTTCAACTTTTCCAGGTTGCTGACTGAAGTAGGTCTATGAGAAGGAATCTAGTCACTGAAACCTTGTTTGTTGGAAAATGCCCTTATGATCAGACTTTTCCTTCTCTAAAGGTAGTGTTACCCTTAGGTCTGAAAAAATCTTATATCTGACTCCTGAAATTGCTGTTTTTACACAACAGTATAATCATCAGGAAGACAGAAAGCTGGAAAAAAAAAATCTCGGCCTTTTCCTCAGGAGGTCACATCTTTCCTAATGGATTACTTTCCTTACAGCTTTATTATATTTCTATTCCTGCTAGTCCCAAAGGGCTATGAAAGCATTCTCCTCCAGATTTGGCTGCATATTTTTTAAAGGAGATGCTTGGCTCAGGTTGTTTTTGTTCTGTTTTGAAGTATTATTAAGCCTTTCTGTGTGTCTTTCTAAGTTGTACTTGACTGGAGCAGTCTACAGCTTGGATGGTTCTGATAGCCTGAAGGAGACTATGCAGACCAGCGTTAATTATCCCCAACAGGTATGTGAACCACGTTTTGGCTTCAAAATCCAAACCTGAAGCTGGATGACAAAACCAGACCTTTAGAAATCTGTTGCTTTTGGTCTGACTCTTTGAAGTCTCAGTTTCTTCTTTTTATACTCCCTCCCTGCCTCGTTCTGATAATGGGGTCCTGGAAATTTAACAGGACACCACTGTTGTAGACTCTTCAGACCACACATTTTACCCATTCTACATATGGGTTAAGCAATTGACTGCCTGCTGCCTTACGTTGAGATATTTGTTTTTGCAGAATGAAGATGGACCAAATGATGATGTGCAGCATGTTGGCATCACAGCCAAGACTGTTCCTCGTCAGGCCCAGCAAGCTGCAGAGAACCTTGGTGTTGAACTCGCTAGTTTACTTCTGAGCAAGGGAGCTAAACATATCCTCAGTGTAGCAAGGCAGCTCAATGATGCCCTCTAAACTTGTGGTGCAGTAGGCATGACTGCTACAACTGTTGCTCAGGCTGCTGCAGCTACTGTGTCATCATCCTTTGTGGGAAGGGATTTATTTAAACATTCACATCAATCTCATCTGATGTGTGGTCATAAAAACTTGAAATAGAAAGTTAATTTGTGAGGACTTAGCTTTTCAGGGATTTCATCCCTCTACATTTCTCCAACTTGCAAGCTATCTCTTTGAAGCTTGTTTCAGTGATTTGATCGGGTTCCTAGAAAGTCAAAAAGCTTGGGAAATGTTCTGCAGCATTCAGGAATAAGGAACTGAATACAAATTATAATCAAAGACTAAGTTGTGACAGGACTAAAGAAAATAATTTTGGTAGTTATAGAACTTGCACAAACCTTTGAATACTATTTTTGAATACTATTTCAGCCTGATTGCTCATCAGAGTGTACTGGGTTCCTAACACAGGGTTCTTCATAGTAGAGCTCCAAGGAGACTATGTTCATCATAGGTCTCAGTTAAACCACTAATTAAGTGTAATCCAAAGTACCTTGGATGGCCAATTTATCCCTGGATAGATGTAGTCTTGAGACAGTCACTTATATACAATAACCAATCAAGAGGGGAGAAAATGGGCTTATCGTGCCTTTTTCTGTAACTTGTTGGCTATTTCCTTATGGTGAAGAGGTGACATGTCCAGTTCCATTTGCAGATTCTCTCTCTGAAGAGAGGACTTCTGTATTAGTGCCTTGTAGGAACACTGACATGGCATCTTGTTGGGGTATTGTTTTG
This sequence comes from Rhea americana, assembly GCF_003343005.1. NCBI lineage: Eukaryota > Metazoa > Chordata > Aves > Rheiformes > Rheidae > Rhea > Rhea americana. The sequence goes on from NW_028186116.1 coordinate 1,633,143, forward strand.
GAAATGAAGCATTGTTTATTCTCTTGGCAAAGCCCAGTAAATGTAACAGCCAATAAATACAGTTAATTTAAAGGATGCAAGTGGCTTCAAGGAGCACCGCTTGTATTTACAGTGTATTTAATTGTAGGGGAGTGGCGGGGAGCGGGTGTAAGAGTTTCACTTCGTTATTGCCGGGGGCCCCCGTTCCCCCCCCACCCCCGCGCAGAGGCCAGGCAGGCAGTGCTCGGGCCTCGCTCCCGCGGGGCTCCAGGCAGAAGCGGTAGGTGGGGCGAGCGCAGCGAGCCCCGCGGCGCCCCCGGCGGCCGGGAAGGCGCCGCAGGCCGCCGGGCGGTGTCCCACACCGCCTCCAGGCACTGCCGCGGTCACAGAGGCGCCCCTTTCTCCCCGCGGATCGCAGCTCTCCCGCTGAGCAATGTGGGTGGCCCTGAAAAGGGCCTTTGTGTGGCGTCGGTGGGGCTCGGCCGCCCGCCCTAGTACTCCTGCGATTGCTGGCCGCCGCCCTTCTTGCCGGCCTTGGCAGGGCCCGCGCCGCCGCCGCCCGTCTTCTTGGGCAGCAGCACAGCCTGGATGTTGGGCAGCACGCCGCCCTGCGCGATGGTGACACCGCCCAGCAGCTTATTGAGCTCCTCGTCGTTGCGCACCGCCAGCTGCAGGTGACGGGGGATGATGCGCGTCTTCTTGTTGTCGCGGGCCGCGTTGCCCGCCAGCTCCAGAATCTCAGCCGTCAGGTACTCCAGCACGGCAGCCAGGTACACGGGCGCGCCGGCGCCCACCCGCTCCGCGTAGTGCCCGCGCCGCAGCAGCCGGTGCACGCGCCCGACAGGGAACTGCAGCCCAGCCCGGGACGAGCGAGACTTGGCCTTAGCCCGGGCCTTACCGCCGCTCTTGCCACGGCCAGACATGGCGTCTCGCTACAGTGCCGCCTCACACGCTCCCCGCTSCAGCTGTGCCGCGAAATGGGTCGAGGGGCCCCTCACCCAGCCTCTTTATAGCCTCTGCCAAAGGAGGGCCCAGCTCATTGGACAGCGCCACTGCACCTCGCTATTGGTGCGTCGCCCGGAAGAACCTTTCTGCTGACTGGTCGGTTTTGCGATCTGATGGGGCTCGCCTCGAGTCCATTGGTGGCTGCGGCAGACCAATAAGGAGGTAAGGCGCCAAACTCGTACCGTGCGGCGGCGGTTGGGCAGGCCGCTGGGGGAGGGGCGCCGCGCAGTGTGGAAGCGCGCGGGGGCGGCGGCGGCCCGGCAGTGCGCCCCAGTGTAGGGACCGACCATCTCGCCGAGCGCCGTTTGTGCCTCTAGACAGCCCTGGGGCAGCAGAAGCATTTACTGCACAACCGACAGTAGCCCCGAGAAGAGAAATGTGTCAGGTTTATTTTTGGTCAGAGCTAACTATGGCACCTTGCCTGCAGGGAACAGTTTTAAGATCAGTGCAAAATAACGGGCTTTAACCATGTCACCTATTGGGTTATGTGAATAAGGGCTAGTCACAGTACCCCAAAGGGATACTAGGACTCTGGTGACCCTGTTAGTGTGATGCTGCTACAGCCGGACTGCTCCTGGAACCCTCCAAGAAGGTGGTGGACCTCAGGGCCTGGGCCCTGGCCTGGGTCCCCTCTGGGAGTGACGCCGCCAGGATGAGTTAGGGACTCGCAGCACAGAGGCATGCATGCATGGGTATGGGATTCACAGTGGGCTACTGCGAAAAACTGTAAGAGATGTCCAGAACTTAATGTGCAGCCCTTTTAAGGAGATTGTGGGAATGCACGAGACTTATTACGGTGGTTTAGCAGAAAGCCTAAAGACGAGGAAAGGGAGAGGTCAAAATGGATGGGAGGAGCAAGCATGCAAAAATACTAGGTGGGGGGGGGGAGAGGAAAGTGTCACCTGTATTTATGTTGCTGGCTGGTAGACCGTGGCCTCTCTTGTTCTCTTATTATTTCTAGCTTTTTCTGGGGTGAGGGGACTCTGTGTGCATCTGTGTGTAGGGAGGTCTAAGTGCCAGCTGCCAGAGTCAGATCACTGGCCAAAGCGGCTCATGTGTCTGTGGTACCAGCAACTGGGGAGACCGGAGTATATGGAGGGGGGGGGAGGTGTTGGGGCAGGGGACTATGTCAGTTTGTGTAATCCTTAGCGCAGATCAAGTTGCACTAGCCAGCAAGTAACATGAGAGGCTTCTGAGCCAAGTTATTTGGGATCAGATACTGCAGAGATCAACAAGTTACTTACAGGAGGTAGGTCTGAGCCAGCTGCTGGAAAAATCACGGTGGAGGGGGAGGGTGTCTAAGAGTCAGCTACTGGGAAGGCCATTGATCTTGACCACCTACCAGAGATCTACTTGTGTGTGTCTGTGTGTGAGGTCAGAGTATGAGCAACTAGAGTGGGGCCACTGGCCTCAGGGATTCACATGCCCTGCTGCCAGCGACTGGGGACACCAAGGAGTCCAGGGGCCAGCAACTGGACAGAGTGTCTAAGGCCAACTACTGAAGGGATCCGTAGTGTGTGTGTGTGTGTGTGTGTGTGTATATATATATATAGATAGATAGATAGATAGATAGATAGATATATTCTACTAGCAGATCGCTATCTTCATCAGCTGGGAAGCAGAATTAAGCCACTTGTATCATTCATGTTTGAGTGCTTTGTTCATCTATGTGGCTGGCCATGTGCATTTGTGCCTACTGGGAACACATTCTCAGCCTTACTACTCGCTGGACCTGGGGACATTAAGATGCAGCAACCTTGCATCTGTTAGGATACCAGGTTTAACAACTTCCAGTGTCACCCATCTCAGTGTCCCTATCTTTGTAGTTGTATTATTCTGCATTTCATTCTCATCAGTCTCATGTAGAATCTTTAGCCTATTGATGATGCTTCAGTAGTTCACGTGTTGCTCTGTCAGGTAGGTAGCAATTCTGAATGCCAGAAAATGCTACACGAATAATTATTTGGGTAAGAAAAATTAAACTGCAGCCTACAGGGTCTCAGTCCCAGATTAATATAAGGCTTTTATTGATGTCCTGTGCTATGAAAGGACATGGTGACCCTTACTCTGCTAGCTTTAGAAATGTTCTAGTCCAGGAAGGAAGACGGATGATAAAACCCTTCAGTGGGAATATTCTCAGTTGCTGTGAAAAAGGAGGCAGTCTGCCGTAGAAATTAGTGGCCCCTAGCAGGGCAAAAGGCCACCTGGATGTATCACACTATCTAGTTTCACCGTATGTCAGTATTTTTCCTGTGGCAAAGCACTGAAGGGAGAACTGTACCATAAGTTATTTTATTCTTACAGTGCTCTGAGTTCTGGGTATGATTTATAGCATGTTATTCTATGTTCACGGACCAAAGATAGGACTGGCAGAGCCAAGAGGGGATTCTGATTTACTTGTTCTGCTATACAAAGTCCCAGAGAAATTAAAGGTGCTGTCTTATCTTTCACGAAATAGTGACCTGCGTATTTGTTTATAGAGCTTTTGTCTCTCCCACTTTCCCTAAGCATGCTGAGTAGAAGATCTGGGTCACATATTTCCGCTATGGAAGCTATTCCCAGTAGGAACGACGTTTAAGTAGCAATGAATTGCTTCTGTCAGCAGAATCAGACAAACACCTTCTTGTACATGAAAACAAGATCACAGTTCAAGGTTGGCTGGCACAGAGTAGTTGCTTGCATCCTAAAAGGAGTCCTGAGGTTCTCACAGGGCCAGAACAAGATCACTCTAAAAATTTGGTCAGCCACCAGAGGAAGTAAGAGATCAACTGGAAGGTGCAAATCTGTTCCCTGCTCCTCACAGCCTAGTCAGACATCATAGAACAAGCGCACTAGCTGGTATCGGATTGAAAATGCCATTATGCTGCCCAGGACCTAGGTATAAAAAGAAAAGAAAAGAAAGTTGAAAGCTTATAGTGTTAGCTATTTTACAGGCTGGTAGAATCTTCTTTTGCACAAAAAGAAGCACTTTGGATGTGCTGGCTGCTGCCAGGCATTATTTATTTAACTAAATGACAATATTAAAATATTTAAATGTAGCATGATGAAAAGCAGAAATCTGGCCAAAGTTCTCAGCCTGTATCAGAGCCTGTATCGACTCTGTATCAGAATCGGAACTATCCATAGGGAATTTTGTACGTGTCTGTGCATGTTTACATTGTCAGAATATGCAGAGGAGATGAACGGTTGGAAATAATGTTTTCCTTTTTAACAAACCTAAATTTGAATGTGAACTCTATTGTTTGTAATGGGAAATGCCTCATCGCAAAGCTATAATTCAGCATCCTTTCAAAAAGCCACTATCAAAACGTCTCAGATGTGACTGGGATCAAGATGAAGTTGTCCCTGATGTAGTCAATCTCAGCCCTGTTCAGTCTCCAGGCTTGCTTATCGGAAGTCTTCCTCCTGAATGGGAATTTGGCCAAATATCTCTTCTCTTTCCTGATGAGAGTCTCTCTCAAATGATGCATGAAATAAAGAACTTTATTATGGGCAACTAAGCAATACAGGCCTCTTTAAAAATTATTGCCTATAATATTAGGCAAAGGAGTTCACTTGATGAATAGAGGTAGCAGACAGCAGTATCCGTGAGGTATGTTACCTTTGTAAGTTGCTTCAGAAAGCTACCACATCCCACTTAGAGTCTGTATTTCACTAAGATACACAACAAACCTATGTAAGGCCATCAGCTGGATGTAACACTGGTACTGTGTTATTTGGTATGACTTAAAAATAGAAATGTGCAAAAGGTTGTATTAGGTCAGACTGACAAGGCAAGCGTATAGTGATACTTTTCCTACTGTTTTTCCAAGCATCTGGTCATTTGTGCTTTGGGGATCTTCGCAACCTATCATTGGGACTTTGTATTTACTAGCTCTCAATGAACACAGTCTGGGGAAAAAAGTCTTTCCTCATTCAGCTATGTAAACCTCTGAATCTCCTTGAATCCCACAGCTCATTTACTGCTTGTGTGGAAGTATGAAGTTTTATTCCCTCCATTCTCTAGAACACTTGGGACTGACTGGAATCTGTTTCTATTGCAGAGTACATCTTTCTACCTGAGAGACCGTTTGCTGACCTGGATCAGCAGCAACAGGAGAGTGAGAATTCGCTCATGGGTTGGTCCAGTCAGCTTTATAACAAAGTTAATAAGTGTCATATTATTGCACTCGGTGTATTCACCGTCTTCATCCATTCCACTCCTCACATCTACTATGTGCAAGATCTTTGCTGCCTGGGGAAAGAAATATTGCACGCTATTTCATTAGGTACGTTTGCTGATCGCCAGTTTGTTTTGCCCATGATCCCTTTTGCTGTACCATCCCAGTGGTCTGACTGACGCCCTTGCAGAAAAGACAGGATAGGCTTATGAGGGTCCCGCAAACACTACTAGGGTACCAGACCATTTTCTTCTGGATTTGAGCTAGGAATAAACCAACGTACGCAGAAGTTCTGTCTTCCCTCCCATCCTGTTCCTCTTCCATTTGATCACTGCCTCAAAACATGTCTGGATTTCGCTAGTCTTTCTTGTATTACCTTCAGAATGTATGTTCCCAAGGCTGAGAGGCTCCTAGTTTTGAATTTGGAGTAGCTCATCTCCAACTTCCCTGTACTAGGATTGAGCCTAAAAGAAACATTAAAATTTTAGGAGCAAGGAGACAGACTGGTCCCTGTGTAATCAGATACAGATTCATACCTGGGTAGTTCAGAAATCAAGTGGGGGAAAAAGCAAAAATAATCTAGTATTCATAATTGCAGCTGCTGATATCTGGTCCCTCAGTTCAGGCAAAGTAGAGAGAAGATGCCTTTCCCCTCTGCTTCCCCCAAATGTTTGCAAAAAGTTGTATGATTTTAAAAATAAATCAAAAGTGCAGAGACAATCACTAATACAGTATGGTACTAAAGAACACCGGCTACTATGAAATCTTAACAGATCATACTCTAGTACCATTGACAGTATCAATTGCCTAAATTAGTTTCTCTCCATTTTGTAGCTGGGAATAAATCATAAGTCTAATAATGTTAAAGATCAGTATTCTATACCTGGAAAAGAAATTATTAATGTCTTAAGAGAAACCTGTATGACTTTGTAGGACTCAACCATAATTGACAGAGTGAGGCAGCTACTTTTTAACTATACAATCTATTTTGATAGGTTTTTAAAAAGAACATCTACCCACCATGGTTCTGTTTCTTAGTTAGTGTTGAAGATAAAAGGCACCCATCTCTGGCTACATTACAGGTCAGTCATGTACATTACCTGGGCAGCCGGTGGCGGGGACAAGGAATGATGTGGAAGAGTTGAGGCAACGAGTAGAGGAAGTTAAGCACTTGTGGGATGAAAAAAAGCAGCATTGTTTTACTGAAGTGTCCCACGATCCCCACCACAGCGAAGGTCATGCCAGCAAAGTAGCAGAAGGTGTCCCCAACAAAGACTCGGGATGGGTACCTGCAATCCACAGGGCAAAAGAGCAAAGGTCTGTCAAGATCACTGTTGCCATGAGAATGACTAATCAGTGCATGTGCATTTCCATGTGGCAGGTTAGGAGTCAAGAGGGAACTGCAGCCCCAACTGGCTTGGTTTCAGGTAATGTAGACGATTCATTCCCTGCTAAACAGAAGTGTAATAATGACTTCACACTACACTAATGTAATTGCTGCTAGCATAGTTCTTTTGCGGAAGATGGGTGAAGCAGTCTGCCAGTACACCACATCCCAGAAGCACAGAGAAATTTCCCAATCTGACATACCTTCATGCTGCATAAGCAACAGCAATTTCCTTGGACAATATTACCACTAATGCCTGTCAGTCACACAATAGCCTAGAGCAGGACGCAAGAACTGCATCTGCAATGTTGCAGCTGGTTCAGGAGTTTAAATTTGGAATAATCTGAGCAGAGGTCTTTTTCAAATACTGACCCCTCTCCATTCTTTTGGTCAGGCAGATCCTAGAACAAGACTATAGCCTGCAAATCTCCGATCTGCCCTAAGGAACACGGCCAAAACAACCGTTGCAGGTATGTATGCTAGAAACTGCGGGACTGAAACCCACAGCCTGACTTGCAGAGAAGACAGCGTGTAAATATGGGTAGTGAGGTATCTATCTGAGGCGGAGTACTCTGCGGTTTAGTGAACCAGTGTGACCTGAATTGTTCAAGTAGCTGTCAATGGATCAGTGTTTTGCATTTTTGGTACTGGCAAGAATTTTGTCTGTGTTCCAGTATTCTACCTGCATGGAATTCCTTCTTTTATTTGTTTGAAAAGGGAGAAAGTAAAGATAGAGGACATTCTCTGAATGTCCATCTTCTTACCAGTTGTGGTAAAACAGCCCCAGTGTGGTAAAAAAAAAAGGAATCATGATGTAGAGAGAAAAAATATGATCATCTCGATAATCCCCTGTAGAAGAAAGAAACAAAATGAGTTTGTGCTAAGTCAGGAACAGTTTACTTTTAGTAATACCAGATGCTGAAATCTAGGATTCTAGCTCCCTTTGCTCTTTGTACCCTAAAAATATGTTAGGGTTCTTACTTACCGTTTAACTCTACAATGTTGAAGGTGATAATGGAAGCAGCGATCACCAGAGATTGTCCTGCTTCAATCCCATTAATTCCAGCAAGAATATTGATGGCGTTAGTGCAGAACACAGCCAGCATGCCCATGTACACATAGTAGAAGATACCTGCAGATYAGAGTGAGCCAAGTCCTTTAACATTCATATTTGACGCAGGCTGTGGTGCAATGTGCTAAAGAAAAGCTCTACCCTTGTACAACAGTGTATTCCTAGCAATTTCAGCAAATGTCAAAATCAGTAGCTTATTAACAAATAACTCTCTCTCCTGTGAATCTGATGTCACGTGTATGCACATGTACAGCATGGCAACTGCTGCAAAGGGAGCATGTGTACCAAGAGTTGCGAAATATCAAAGGGCTGTAGCATTCTTTCTGTGCTTCGATCATTTTGTTATTGGCACCTGAGTGTCAGATGCACATGGCGCTAAGATGCCAATACCCCATATGCCATATACCCCATCAGATGCCCTACCCCCAAGATTCTGCAGAAATCTTTGGCATCTGTCTATGCATAGATAAATGCCTGCTGGGTTTCTACATAGAGAGCTGGGCACTTTCTAGCCCAGCGCTTAGTTGGTGTAGTTATGTCACCTTGTTGCTTGCTTAAGCAGATCCTTCATGAGTTTCTTCTTCAGCATGAAAACTGCTGTCTGCTATGTGTCACAGTTTCAAGGTGACCACTTCCACCTGTCATTTACTGCTTAGGCAATGACTTACCCAGGTCCAAGTGCATGCCCAGTAGCACCCGGAAGGGCTTAGGCACCACAATGGTTGTGTTCCCAAAGTTGGTGAAGTAAACCATGAGCAGTGGGAGGGAAGCCATGGTAGGAAGAAGCAGCTTGTGTCGCCAGCGCAAGTTCAGTACATCATCAGCAAAGCCCAGGAAAATCATGCAGCAGATAGCAAGGAGCGAGCCGATGAGCTCCACGAACTGCAGGACAGAGCACAAGACCCTGATCACCGGTAGCCGCTCCTTGCCCACGCCTGCCACACACCTGGGGCTGGGCACACCTCACCTCATCGTGCGGGAAGGCTGTGCACTGCCCATCCACGAAGCACCTCAGAAAGGGCACAGGGATGAAGCAGAAGAGGATGATGAGGAACACGACTCCGCTGATCACGCCCTGCGCCTCGGGGCTGAAAGGAAGGGGAGATGGGGAGTCGGCCCGGCCCGGCCTGGCCTGGCCTGGCCCGGCCCGGCCCGGCGGGCACCGCTACTCACACGGGCCGCCGGGAGGCCTTGTTGAGGTCTTCGCCGAAGAGCCTYGCGGCGAGGAAGTGATCCTTGACGGCCGGAATCAGCGAGAGCGTAGCCACGAAGCCTAGCAGCGACGCGCCCAGGTTGATGAGGAGCGGCACGGTGGGTGAGCCGGCCATGGCCGCGCCGCGGACACGGAGCGGCGCCGAGCCAGCAGCGCCTCCAGGCGCACGTTTCCAGCCGGACGCGATAAAAGGAGGCACTGGGAGCGCGCGTGCTTCCCTGGTCCGTCAGCGACGGGGCGGGGGCCACGGCCGCCATCTTTGACCCTGGCAAGAGCCGGGACCACTGGCACTTTCGACTGCGCTGAGGGCCTGTGTAGGCGTCTGTGCCCCGCGTGGAAGCCTCCGCTGGGTGTCGCGCGCCTCTGCAAAACGCAGCGCCCTGCGCGGAAGACGGTCCCTGTTCCAGCGGAGAGCGGCCCAGCAACGGGCTCCGTACCGCTACCGTGCCCGCAACCACCATGGCCKCATGGGCGCCTGCCGAACGGCACGTCACTATCGCGTCGGCGCCGAGTACGTCATTTCCTTGTCATGCCGCGTGCGGGCAGGTCGCGACAGCGGGGTGCGTGGGCCTCCGGTAGCGCCCCGAGGCGGCGGAGTTGCCAGCGCCTGCGGCGGGGTCGGCCCAGACAGGGCCCGCTGCGTGGCGGCCATGTGCGGGGAGTCGGCAGGGCCGGGAAGGGCCCTCGTGGTAGCGGGGGGCCTTGACGGGAGCAGCCAGACAGSGGGTGCAGGCAGAAGAGCTCGTCGTCCGCCGGGGGGTGGAGGCACCGGCTCTCAGCGACGCCAGAGACTCTCCCTCTGAGCAGCCTTTAGGCTCAGCAGAAATGCAGCTCGCCGAGGTCCCAGATCCAGCAATTGTGGCAGCTGTGGGTGGCTTCTGGGCAATACCGTCCCCTCCATCCTCTGCTGCACATTCACTGGTAGACGAGCAGTGAATCATGTTACTTAGGCAGCATACCCGAATCTAGTACTAGCTTGCTGTGTAAGGGTGAACCATGGAGGGGGTTGTGGTTTAGCTGCCTGCACAGTTCCTCGCTCGTTGAAAAATAAATAAAATGTGATACTCATCTTCACGGACCAGGAAATCTGTAACAAATCTCCGATCTTCAAGTGAATATTTCTGCAGGAAAGACAGAATAGTTGCAACCTCTGTTCCTTGGCATTGCATGGGAATATCTGGTGTTAGTCCCAAGAGGGCAAAATGCAGCAGAAGGGGCGGCAGCAGCAAGAAGCACCTGCTTCAGTCCTGTGCCTGTATTTTGGTGGGGGTGGGGTGGGGTGACCTGAGGTGGTTTCGAGGGCTTTTTCTGCACTGATGGGAGTGCTGTGGCTGTGTTGAGAGAAGCCGTTTCTGATCTACTGCCTGTCGGACTTTTGTAAAAAGGAGTTCGTAAGCTTTAGTGGAGGCTGAAATAAACTTAGAGGCAGGCATGTATTGCTCGGAGGGTGGCAACTGCAGTGCAAAGGGAAAATGGTTGGGCAAAGACCCTTATGTGGCTCTAGCTGCTGTCTAGAAGCTGGTGCTTTAGAACGTGGCTGTTCGTTTTACCGACGCTCTGCAGTGAGCGTCACCTAAGCCAGAAGCAGGCGGAAGATGGATGCCAGCTCTGTAACGGACTGTGTGCCTGGGGTGAACACACCAGTTACTACAGATGGAAAAGAGCACGACCTCGAGAGAAAAATGTTTTTAGTCAGAACTTGGAGAGCACTCAACGAACTTGCCGTCTAGGCCGTGTCAGCACCGCTGTTCCAGACAGCCGGGAAGGAAGGCTCGCGGCAGCAGGTACGAGCGTGTGAGCAGCCGAGGGGCGGCTGGCGCGCGACACCGCGGGTCAATAAGCTGCCTTCAGGCGCGGGAGGGGAAGGCGAGCGGGGCCGCGGGCGGGGGCTGCGGCCGCGCCGGGCCGCGGG
>NW_028186116.1:1644283-1673463 GCF_003343005.1 Rhea americana
GGCGGAGCGGGGCGGGCAGCGGCGGGCGCGGCGCGGGGAGGCGCGTTCGGCAGCGGCGCTTCCTTGGAGAGGCCGGGGCCGGCCGCGGACGTGAAGACCGGCCGGCAGGGCTGCTTCGCGGCTCCCGCAGCAGCTGCTCCTGTTCTTCGGGGGCTCGCTCCTCTCTAATCGCCTGCTCTACTGCCGCGGTGAGCGTTGAATCTCGTGAAGGGGACTCTGCTTCTCGGGTCTCACGAGGAGATAGTCCCCGAGCGGCTCGCGGCCTGCGGGCTGCCAGAGAGCCACGGCCGCGGGTCGTGCTAGGCTGCTTCCTTTTGACGGGTGAGGCAGATGGTGACCCTTTCTGTTAAGTTTCGTGGGAAAACCAAGAACTCCAAAAGGACAGGTGAGGCTGCCACGCTTTAACAAAAAGAAATTAAACTCGTGAGAAGTGTCATGTGAAATCGTGCCCATACGGGAACAGGATGGAAACTCTCATTTTGCCAAAATGCATTAGATCTTGAACAAGAGGCAAGGCAAAGAAGTGCTGCATGAGAGCATGAAAAATGCGGGGGATTGCTGGAAGAGGGGAGGAAGGAGAAATGTTTTACTCTTCCCCTGCCTTCTTAATTGTTGTTAATTGTATCAACGCAGCATGCTTTATAAAGCTTAACCTCAGCAGGAACATCATGACTTTAACTCCTTTGTGGATGTTTAACACTAGTTTTTCCAGTACAGGGTGTGTAGTAGTTCATTCCTCTGCATTTTCCTTAGCCTCAGCTAAGGTGAGAACTTACTGGAATGAAATGAGGAAGACGGACCGTTCAGGAAGGCGAGTTAGTTGTAACACCAGAGCTGTCAAATCCTGTCCAACACAGGAAAAAGCATTTGTCTTGTTATGTCTCACCTGAGTTGTACTATTGTCTTTTTCAGGGAAGTTCTTTTTTAGTTACACAAAGCAGTGTACAGAAGGATAACTAATTTCTTAGTGAGTTTGTAAAACTGAAGAAAGCAAAGTCACTGTCCCAGGATCCTACTTAGGTACAGAGCATGCCTGCATTATGAAGAGATGGATGTGTGTTTTTTTTTTTTTTTTTTTTTTTTTTTTTTTTCCACTGAAGCAGTACAGGAAGCAGTTTAAGTTACATCCATGCAATATAAGCTGTTGAATAAAGGCTACAAAACTTAAACAACTTTTCTTTACTGTTTGACTGAAGTAAGGTTTAGCCTCACCAGCAAGTGTAGAGTGATTCAGTCTTGGCCTATTTTTTTCTTGCTTGAAGTATAGATAGAGTTGTCTAGTATCAGACAGAGCAGAAGTGTTAGCAAGCCTTGCTAATCAGGTATCTTTTAAGGTAACTGCACGTGACGGATCAAATCTTAATTGCGTGGGTTGTGGTGTTTGTTAAGCTCTGAAGTCCTTAACTGTAGCAGAACTCTGCAGGGTAGAAAATGGACATTGCCTGTGATTCTTTTCAACTGATAGTTTCCTCCTTGCACTAAGCAGTGAAAAACGAACAGAATGGGAAATCTGCTAGTAATGAGCTGCCCTTGAGATCTTTTTCTGGCCTCGGAGAAAGGCAGAAAGAAAACATGGAGTGTGACTTAGAATTCTTTAATGTGGTCAAGCATTATAGGGCAAAGAAGGTTCAACAGCCTTGTCCGTGGCCCTTTTGAAAGGATATGCCGAGTCACCTAAGAAACTCAAATGTATCTTTAGAACACAGATTGTTACGTTTTCCTGAAGTAACTTGGAGGTGGTACTGTCTGCTCCTGGTACATGGTATGTTGTTGTGTGGAGAGGATGAGTTTTCAGAATGACTATTGTCTGTCATTTCTGCAAGGTGAAATGGTTGAGTGTTACTAGTTGGAAGAACAGTGCATTTCAAAGCAAATTTTGTTATCCTAAGAAATATGTAGAAAATGCCCTGAAAGTGTTGTGTGTATATGAATTCAAATGGGCTTCCTGTGTAGGATTCTGCACTCGTATTGCCTGGCTAATGTTTTTATCTACTCGGTTGCTCGGTTTTGCCTGTTGTGGATGGATCTGGGAAAAGACCTTTTGCAAATAATAACTTCCTTAATACTTGAATCACGTATGCTGTGTCTATTTTGAGGTGTGCCAATGACCCCACTTATAAAGCTGGATATTGCTTATTCCTACTGGTTTTGACAGAGTTGGTTCATTGGGCCCACCTCACTGACACTCCCTAGCTAGTTTTTAATCTTTTTCTTATGATTAAAAGAAAACCAGGGTGACTTTTTCTTTATTCCATTGCATTCAGTCAATCACTTTTCCACCAAAAGTTCTCTCCTCTCCATGGCATGACTTCTCTCTTCTTCCTCCCCCCCCCCCCCTTTGCCTTTTTGGTTTGACGGACTGGGCCAAGTTTGTGTAAGGTTGAGGAACCACTTAAAACTCTGTGGAAGCGTCGTATGTCTTTCCACCTGATAGTTGCTTTAAATAATTAATTGTTTTTCAATGTACATCTTGCTGATAGAGTATATGTTGTGCGGTTGTTAGAAGATCTAGTATTAATTTAGAGAACAGACTGGTTGGGTAGAAAAGGGTGGTGGTGGTAAAAGGGCATTTCTGATGTACTGCTCTGTTTGATCTAAAGCTTCTGAAAAGAAACCAGGAGCATGGCATGGTTGTACTTGTAAATGCTTTGGGGGGCAAGCGGAGCTTGCCTCTGGAGCGATATACACCTTTGGAGCTGGCATATATTTTACTTGAGTTTATGGAGGGTGTTGCTAAGGACACCCGTAATCTTGGGGAAGAGAGGAGAGGAGGGCAGCTACCCTTGAGCCCTGAATAGAGTGCTCAAGAGAGCACAAGCCAAACTTACGCAAGAGAAGCGATGGGTACTGCATCTAGTTACTTAGAAGTGAGAGTTACACTTGGTTCTGGTTGAAAACTGCCCTCTATTTGTTTGCTTTGAAATCTGTGAAATGTATGTGAAAATTTATTCGGACTCTTCTAAGCAAACTCCTGCAGGAATTTCTAGGCTTTATTTGTTAGAAAAGTGGCTGTTGCAGTTGATGTCATCTTGTCTGACATTTCTTTCTTTTATCTCTGTTGTAAATGCTGATGTCCACAAACTGTAGAAACAGGAGAGTATGAGTTCTTTTTGATGTTAAATAATTTGTTTTTTCTTCTTTATCACTTTTCTTTTTTCTTTTTTTTTTCCTGCTGCTCCCCCCCACCCCMCCCCAAATATGTTTGCATACCTGTCTGGGGAAAGGTTGGTGTAGTTTCTCATTCATTACTGTTTGTGGCAAGTGAAATTGTGCTTTTCAATAGGGAACCACAGTGGGTTCTGACCTCTCTTCTCTGCCTTGGTTCTATTTGGCTAGCATCCGAAAATGACAATAGATATTTATATTCCTGTCCAGTTTCTGGTGGTGTCAAAGGACAGAGTATTCAGAGCTATTCCTTGGTTTCTGGGTAAGTTTATCCTCTGCCTGATTTTCAAGAGGTCAAAAGTGCTTTGCTCCCAAGAAGTCTGTGAGAAAAAGGGGACTTTTTGCAGAGGTGCGTTTAATCTGCCAGACATGGAGAATAAGATCAAGGCGTCAAAGCAAGTGTATGCCACCTGTTTTTGTGAATTCAGCTGGTCCTTCTCTCATGATGCTTTCTGTCTCTTAACGTTGCATATTGTTGTTGATTCCTTATGCCTGATGGTTGACTACAGAGAAAATGGAAATGTTCCCCTTTCAAAAGAGGGGAAGAAGTTTTGATAGAAAAAAATCTGACAAGCCTCATTGTTCTGTTCTTGCCCGTTTCATGTACTGGTTACTTGGAATGAGTTCAGTAGCCTTCATCATACTTTAGGAAAGCTAGAAAATAGTCCTTTAAATATACTAAGTGTGGGAAGAGTCAACTGATTGTGAGCAGTAGCTTAGTGAATACTAACTGGACAGTGTTCTTGATCTTATAAGGTGAGGTACAAAAAGAATGGGGAGATGATGCTGTATAGCGTTGTTTTAGGACTGCCTGTTGCAGGCTGTTGGAATTGAGTCTTTTGGCTGGACCTAAACAAGACTAGACTACCTACTGTAAAATTATACCCTCGGTAATTACACTGGGTATGGGAAGATACGTGAGGCCTGATCGGGTGTGTAATATGTCAGCTGATAAAGCTCTTCCTTTTGCTTCCTCTCTTCCTTCCCTCCCAACTCCCCCCCTTGTTTTGCAAATAGCCAGATTCATTGTTGATCCTGAGATCAACAGCCTAAAAAAAGGGACCCTTTAATTGCGGGAAAATTATTCTGAATGTCAGGACGTGCTTGGCTGTTGTATTGCTTGGAAACTGGAGCCCTGCAGAGTCTCCTGGTGTTGTATCCACCAAGCCAGCACTTTTCTTCTGTGGCTGAAAGTAATCACCTGTCATCGAAAATATCCTCCTTGTGGTAAGAAGCTTCCCCTGTCACCTCATCTGTGCCTTTGCGCCTATGATACAGGGAAATGATATAGGGCCAGATATTGCTCTTTGCAGTTGACTGCAATTCCTTCCCTGTTCCCAGTCCAACTTCTTCCATGATCTCCTTTCTAGATCCTGAGAGGACTTGAGGATAGATTTTTGCTAGAAGCAAATGATCTGATTTCCCCCCAGGTAGACTTATTTTTAGCTCCTTCTGCTATCATGTTTTTTTCTTCTGTCAGCTGAGAAGAAGCCACAAGGTAATGCAGCTCTGCAAGGCTGGATTTAGTAGCAGAATTATTGTGGTGGAGTAGGCGGCCATAAGCATTTCAAGGTCTCAGTGTGAAAGCCGAAGGGCGGAGGATCTTGGCCCTTGGGTTTATAAGCCTACTTCCACAGTCTTGTTGGTATGGTTGGGGAAGAACTATAGATTCTTCTCTTTGTTTTGACTGTTCAGTAGCTGTCCTTACATGTGGGAGAATTGCCATGCTCCAAGTTGCTTTTATAGTTTTAAATTCTTCAGCATTTTCAGATATTTCACATCCTCTGTGCTTGCTGTCTCATTCTCCCTTGTGTATAGTCCCAAGAAGGGGAAAGGAAGATGCAGAAATTGGGGCAGAAGTTTCATGTTTTGCTGTAAAAGGATAGCAAAGGGAGGATAATGTTCCTGAATTCTAGTCCTGGATAAATGCTACTTCCTTCCTTCCCCTTCATAGTCTGTTTTCTTCTGTAGTTTTGCTGTTTCTGCATGGCTTCTTTGATCTTGGTGAATTAAAAAAACCCAACAACAACAAAGTCCTAATCTCATTCAGGTCTAGCTTGCCTGTATTTCCTTATGTAGTGACTTTATAAGAGCATGTTTGTAGTCAAAGTACACCAGCATCTGAACTAGAGTGGGTTCTGGAAGAGCAACCTGAGGAAGCAATTGATGGGCAGATGAAGGGCAGTCTGCTTCACAGTCATCTATCATTTGCAACTCTGGTACTCAGGAGGGTGGTTTTAGCCACAGAGTTTTGAGTTTTTTCTTAGGTGTTTAAATGTTAGGAGCTAGTACTTCATATTTCCTTTTTTTTCGATTCTGAGTTACTTGCCYCCGGTGACTGTGAAGCTGAGTCCTGGCTGCTGTTAAAATAAGGGGCACAGTCAGCCCCGCTGGACAGGCAGGACATTTCTGTCACTGAGTAAATGCAGGTGATGGTGAGGCTGGAGGTTGACTAGGCAAGGAAACAAAGCAGTGATTTGATACTTTGGACTGATCTAGTCTAATGAACACACAGAACGGGTGAAGGAGGTTTGCAGGGAGGAGAAATGGCTACCATTGCTAGTATGAAATGAAAAGATGCCCAAGCCAGTGCTGATCAGCTCCAGGGGACTTTAGGTGTACGTGAAGGCTGAGGTAGACGGCTGTAGTGAGGGAATGTGTTTCTGCTCTCCTTGTCCTTTCTTCAATACTGGGTATAGGGAGGTGATCCAGACTGATGGCTGAAGAGTTGTGGCCCAGTTGTCTGAAAGATCTTCACCTGACATTGTTTCTCCACTGGTTCTTAAGGTTTTGAAGCTTGCCTGCTGGAGAGATGCCTCATGTCTGTGTTGTGAGGAGGGCCCGTGCCTTGACTTGTGTTTTAGTGGACTACTAGCTCTTTTGATCACAGTATGTATGCCTATCAGACCAGTATCTGAGAACCCTTTCCACTTCCGTTCTGCCCATCATTTGGGTCTGCCTGTTGCATGTAGGTGGTAGCGCACAGTCTCATTCACATGAGAAAAGAGAATGCAGATTCCCAAGCCTCTCCCCACCAGTCAGTGACCATGACCCTAAAACACCAGCAGCATGGCAGATGGACACGGCCTTGTGCTCAAATTGCCTGTTGAAGGAAGGAGTCTCTCTACCTCTCTTTGCTTCTTGTGAACAAAGGGAATCTTTGAGGGGTAGGTCTCCTGCAGGGGTGCTCTCAGCTCTTTACCTTGGTCTTGTATTTCATGAGAAGAGTCCTGTGTGGAGAACTGGTCCTGTTATGTTGGGAAATCCACAAATAAAGAAGAGGGACAGTGGAGCTTGTAATCTAATAGGTCAGGAGAAGATGGGGAAAGGCAACAAGTCAAACACATGAGCTGATGTATCATAATAAGGATTTGTTGTTGCTTTTCTTTTTCTTTTTCTTTTTTCCTTTTTTTTTTCCTTTGCAGTAGGGGCAGAGTTAGTCAAACAGAGCACAGAAGACAGAAAAGAAACAGCAAAGCTTCTATGATTAAGAGTTAAAGCCACCTGCCTTATGGTTGACTGCTTCCCGAAATCACTTTCTGTTCTAACTTGGAGTCACCTATTTGAAATTAGTAATAGCGTTCATGAGTCTAGGCAAACTGTGTTTCCTTTCTCTGTCTGGACATGCTCAGCTGGGTCAAATTGAGATGTGGGCAGTTCTGCCTACTACTTGGATTCATGGAAATTCAGCAGAATGTCTCTGGGGCCCCTTACTGGAGTTGCACATCCTCATTGAAACTGCCTGGTATACCTTGACCACTGGGGACTAACAGAGTTCTCTTTCCACAGAGTTCGGTGCAGATCACATTTGAAGAGGGTCCTCAGTTACTACCAGCGGCAAATATAAGTCATGTGACATGCGAGGGCCAGTCAGACCACAACATGGTAAGGTTTTGCCCTTCCGTTGTACTTTGTGAGGTTTCTTTGTTAACCAACAGTGCGTCCTACAGAGATTGCCAAGGCCTGTGTGATGGCCAGGACGGACCTGGAGGAAGTTTTGGCACAGGCTGTGGTTCAGTTTGGAGGCCTGTCAACAGACCTGTGAGATTAGGACTCTAGGGTAGTGTTGGACTGTGAATGGGTGAGCTCTGGGAAAGCACAGCAGGGGGATGTGCTCGTGGAGCTGAGGTGTACAGTGCTGGGCATGAATGTCAGGGTGCTGCGGTGGAGAGGAGAAAGGATCTCCCATCGCTGATACATCTTTACGGCCTTACTTATGGAGTTGGGAAATTGCATATTCTCAGTGCAAAAGGGACTGGTTGTAAGCCTGGCATTCATTTCTTGCCACAGCGGGTCAACCTATTGCTTCTACCAGCTTTTCCGTCGCACATCTGTTCCTCACTGAGGATATAAACCTATCTCCTCTCTTTTCTCTGTAGGTGCTACACTGCAGTCTGTCAGCTGAAGCTGTGAAATTCCCTGTCTCTGTTACTCAGCAGTCACCAGCTGCTGTTTCTGTGGATACGTATCATGTCACCCTGGCTCTGCTGCAGGCTCAGGTAACAGTTGTAAAAAGTTTGTTGCTGAACTTATTCTTCCACCTGGTCCTAGGCTGACTGAGGGAGGAGGACTGGACTTAGTGCAAATAAAGGCTCCATTGTGCCAGAATGAGAATTGTTCTGTCGCTGATATTCGGCAGTGTGGCAAATATTCCCGATCTGTGTACCGAGTCGTGTTTTGTGAGTGTTGTCCCGCAGATCTGGCCTGCATAATACAGGCATAGCAAAATCCAGGACTGGAGATATTTGGGGCATAGTTCTATACTGTGTTTTTGAGCAGCTGTTTTAGAAATAGAAGGTGCACACAGTTCAACATCCCTTGCAGAATTCGAAGCAGGGGAGAAAAGCACCCCCTGAAGACAGAGGGCATTCCTGACGGTATACATTTGTTCTGGCTCAGGTGGAGGTCCACGTGCAGGAGATACAGAATGAGGGTCTCCTGGTGTCATGGACATTCAAGGACAGACCGGACCTGAATCTCTCGGTTCTTCCGAGATTTCAGCCTCATGAGGTGAGCAAATGCTGGGAGGCTAGACTGAAATAAAGGAAAGTCAGGAGGGGCAGAAACAACGCTGAGCCAGGAAGAAGGCCACTGAGGAGGGGAAAGGTTGGCAGATCACCACTGCATCCACTCTAGGCAAGGAAAGGGATTCTTTCACCCCGGAAGCAGTGCTAGCTCGGTTGCACCAAAACAGAACAGCCTCAAGAGAGCCAAGGCAGTACCAGTGCCTGTTGTCTGAATTTCACATAATATCTGAATGGGAGTATGCGTAGCAAAAAATGCTTTCTGTCTACATAGGTGCTCACGCCACTGTTGCCGGAGTTGCAAAGATGAAAGATGAGCTGCTTTGCTTTTTTTTTTTTTCTTTTCCTTCTTGCAAAGTTAGTGTGTGCAGAGCCCATGGGTATTAGTGGTTTAACAAACTGAAGACAGATGTGCTTACATTTCCATAGCATGTTCAGTTCAGGCCCTTGGATCCAAATAGGTGTTTTTACTGGCACCCTCGCTGCCTTGTTCAGAGTAGATGTAAGAATTGGGTTGCTATCCTGAAAGTGCAGTAATGGCATCTCACAAGTTCTGAGGATGTGGCAAACTAAAGGCTGTATTGTCAAAATTTGCAATGGGATAGACTACAGGTGTAAAGGCTTAATTTGTCCTGCTTAGGCAGCTTATGTATACTTGAAGCTGTTAACGCAGACGCTTTAGGTGCTGGTGAGAAAGAATATAGCATGATACAGGAAGAGTGTGACCCTGGGAGAAAGGCTGTGCAGAACCTAGGTGGCTTTGAGAGGCAGCTGGAGAATCAAGCTGTGTAAGGAAAAAATATGTCTGCCTCTTTATCACTTTGCTACATTTCCTTTTGATTTATGGAGAGAAGAATGAAGGGAGAGTGGATCTGTCCACCATCAAGGATCTGATTGAGGATACCATTGTCAGCACACAGCCAGCCATGATGGTGAATCTGAAGGCCTGCACTGCAGGGACCATTGCGGTAAGGCCTCTCTCCTTGTCTGTCTTGTGCCTTGAACACTGCCCTGGTGTGCTTCTGGGGACTGAGGCTTAGGCAGGAATCCAAGGGTTGAATCTTGCCCCAAGGATGGGCAAGAGCCACAGGAATTGGGTGTTGTGACCCAGAGAACAGGAAGACTTAGAATTGTTCTGAAGAGCAGTTGCATTTGTACCTTGTTTCTGAGCTTTGGGGGCCAGGCACTCTGAGGTGAAGCCACACTACCCGAGACAAATTTGTGCTTTTGCAGTCTCTGTTGTGCTGAACACTGGGGCTTCGAGGCAGTGTTTACAATTGTGGAACAGTGCAAAGACTGGTTGAAGAGGGGCAATAGAGGGGAAATTTGGACTGAGAAATCAAGGAGCAAATGCAGGTGAGCACAGGAGAGATCCTCAGTGGTATAGTCCTTACTGAGCTGAGTGTGTTTAGTTTTCTTCACCTCCCCTTCTAGCAGCCTGCAAGCTGATTCTTGACTCTCTTTTCCTGCCTGCTTTTTATAATATCTGAAAAAATAGTGGGCCTGCTGCAGGTTAACAGCTCTGGAAACCTGCAGCTTCTCTTGACAGCTACTCAGGTATTCCTATGTGTTGGTGTGAGGAACCAGTTAGCAGCTGCAGAAGCTAATGCTGTGCGTCTTGCTGCTGTCTGCTGCTGAGTGAATGATAGTGCATTGGTCTTGCTCTCATCATTCCCCAGGTATCTGGCGATAAGGTGACTCAAGAGCCCCTGTGCAGTGTGGCAGCCCCTCTGGGGTCTCAGCTATTGCTCCGGAATCTGCAAGTGCTGAACTTGGGCTGCATGGGGAAGGGAGGTAAGCATGAAGGCATTGCTAGATCTCCAGCGAGAAGCGCGGAGATTTTGAGGTTAGAGGGGTGGAAGTTTCAGATGGGTTTGAACAGAAAAGATGTGCCTTGTGTTGACAAGTGTTGACTCTCTTCTTGTGTTGACTCTCTTCTCCTGTGGCAGGAGTTGGGGAAATACACTGTGTAGTGGAGCTAGACAGCCCTCTGCAGCAGAAATGCACAAAGCCGGTGAAAGCTGGTGTTGCTGGTGCTGCAGCAGCAGAAATGGAATGGAATGAGGAGCTCTTTCTGTAAGTGGCATCTCTCCTTCTGACTGGGGCAGCAGAGGCAGGCTGGCACAGTCTCTGGGTGTCATCACCTCTGTGCAGTAACCGATGCAGACAAGCGTAGAGGTGAAGTCCGCRTGTCAGGGCAGCGTGCATCTGTGCTGCCCACATGTTGGGCTGCCAGGTGGTTCTGSTGATTGGCTTCCGCCCGCTTATCTAGTCCCTTACTCTCTTGGACACTGTGTGTTTTGAATGGATGGGCAGAAGTGCTRATCACAGGAGTGTGGGGGAGTGACACAGGGTGAAGGCCTGGAGTTCACAGCCTTCCAGAGAGCCTTTTTCAGCTTCCCTAGACAGTCTGCACAGTGCTGCATGGAACACGAACTTGAGTTCTCTTCTCTGCAGCATGTCCAAAGCATGTGGGTTCGAGGGTGAGAAAATAGGCAATGAGGTGGTTTACCCTGTGGCAGTTCTGCAAGACCAGCCTCTCTGTTTCTGTTTCAACAGGGAGTTGGGGCCTAAAAGTAAAGAACTGAAGCTACGAGTGCTGGGGAACAATGACAGAGGGGAGAGTGAGTATGGGCAGCCATAAAAGGAATTCTGCTACTGGGAGATAAAGAGCCTAAGGGACTTTGTGCTCTGAGTCTGTGGGTCTGCTGTCTTGGTACGATGTGTTGTGAACTCTGCAAAGGATGTTTGTACCCCACCTTATATGAGCCTTTGACTGTGTGAAGTAACTCTCGAGTCTGTTCGTAGTTGCATGCTCTTCCTGATCTTTCTAGTACCTGGAAGGCTCCCACAGCCTGTAATTCTCCACCCAAAGTGGAGAGAGGGATGAAGAGGTTTTCCCCCTTGCTTTGCAGAGGGCTTGTTATTCTGTTAATTTGTACTCAGTTGGGGACTAGCTGCAGCATCCGGTTTTGAAGAAAGCCACAAAACTGAGTGAAAACCAACCAAAACTCAAATGGTTTGTGTATCAGTAAAGCAGAGAGGCCCCTGCTGAACCTGGGAGCTACTGGAGTCTTGGGATCTGCTTTGGTGGACTACAGGGCTGCTTCACAAGAGCAGGAGGAGTTTGGAAGAGGTCTGAGGTGCTGAGGTTCTGCAGCATGTTTTGTTTTCCCTTTCCCTGTCATAGATGTGCTGCTGGCACATGCTGCGCTTTTGCTTGACTCCTTGGGCAAACAGCCATCTGGGAGACAGGTCTGCGTGCTGGCCCCAGGAGCTGGGCGGTCCTTGGCAGCTGAAGCTACTATCATGTTGGAGGTGAGCCGATGACTATATAAGTTCTGCAAATCCATGCCCCAGAATCCTTTATGATGCTAATTCCTCCCCAGAGAATAGCATGATAAGGCCTGGGCATGCTGCAGGGGACTGGCAGATCCCTAGGCTGAGGAGGGGTGTCACCTTGCACCCTGCTTTCAGGTGCTGAGCGCCCCTCTGTTCAACTGATACTACAGTGAGGCTGGCTTCTTGGTGCCTGGCCTGGCTGGTGGGAGGAAGGGTGATGTAGCGTGAGAGGTGTAGGCATCTTCCTGGCTAAACATATTGCCTGGGGCCACGCCACCACGCTGATGCGGGTGCTAGTTGGAGTCTTTGTTGGCTACAGGAGATGGACTTTCCCTGACCTCCAGAAAGGGCAGGCTTAGTAGGTTGAGACTAAGGTGCGCRATGGCTTGTGGGACTATCAAAAGTATCGAGCAGTAGCTTTTGTCATCCGTATTGCCTGCCTTTCCTGCTGGAAGGAGGAGAGCCTCATTTAACTTACGTTTTACTCTTTGTAGCTGCTGTACCAAGAGTGTCCTGCACCTCTGAACGCTCAGCATGCCACATCTCTGCGTACGAGCATCACCCCAACCAAGAAGGTTGAGATGGACCGGACCATCATGCCCGACGGCACCATCGTGACTACTGTCACCACAATTCAGTCCCGGCCCAAGGCAGACTGCAAGCTGGGTAAGGCTGCCCTAGAACAGGCATCTTGTACGGATGGCTAGGGGCGGGGGAGAAGGGCACAGAATTGGCTGATATTCTCTAGGCTATTCACTCAGGTGGCAGTCAGCCTGCCTAGCCATTTACAGTATGGTTGCTGCTGACTTGCATCTTAAAACAGCGTATGGGTGGGCAGTATTTTTGGCTTCTGGTTTGGCAAGTGACCGTCATCGCTGTTTCTTTCCTTTCCTGTGACTGACTGGAAAACTGTGTGTAGCCCCAGAGGAGGAAATTGATGTAGCACGATGTTTAGGGGGAGACATGAAAGGGATGAGCCTCTCTGACATCGTTTGGTGGCAGGAGGCCCTGGCTCTAATTTTGCATCTGCTGCTGCTGCAAAACTTCTGCATGATGTTGTGCTAAGCGGCTAAAAGAAGTTATACTCTGCATAATGAATGTGAGGCTGAAAGCCTGTTGAAGTTCCTGAATAATGGTTGTTGCTGCTTGCAGTCCAAGATCCTGGTGAACGTGGTGCTGGATGTTCTATGGGATAGGTTTGGGAAGCAGCATGATCAGGGCCTTGCACCAGGGATGCTTTGTGAATCTTATTCTAGTAGCCTTCTTACWATTTCGTTGTTACGAAGCCACGTGGAGTCAGCTGCTGCAGGCTCTCTGCATGTGCTCGTGGTTGTGTGAATTCTGTTCCATAAGGTGGTGAACTTGCCCAAGCTTCATGTCTACTTACTGCTAATCTTGTGTCTCTGTCTCTCTCTCTTTCCCTCGCCACGAAGATTCACCATCAAGGTCACCATCCAAGGTGGAAGTGACTGAGAAGAAGACAACAGTGCTTTTGGAGAGCAGCTGTCCTCGCAGCACCTTGCCCAGTGGTAGCTGTAAGTGCTTGGAAGCCTGAGGGTCTTACTGGAGCCGTGATGTTTCTTAGCCTTTCTTGGAGATGGGGTTGGTAAGGAGTATTGCCCGTGTCCCTGTGTGGGTGACTTAACTCATCTAATTTGCTGTGGAAGAGAATATCCAAGTGCCTGAGTAGAGTGGAGAGAGGAGTTAAATCCCACCTTGGCTCTCGAGTCCCTGACTCTGAATGTTCCCTTGCTTGACAAGAACATCCTCGAGCCATCTGGACCCAAAGAGCTTTACTACCCGTATGCTTGGGTGACTGATTGACTCCCGGGCACAGTGCTGTGGCTGTTTTGACAGTTTGCAACAGAGGCTGCCTGACCTGTAGGAAGTCTTTGGAAGTCTCTGTTTGGGGTAGGAGAGTAGTGATGATGTGCCTGGTGGGAGCCAAACTTTTCAAGTGCCTGGAAGAGCTGAGAGCGAGGTGGAGCTTCCTTCCTTCGTTTGACTCGGGCAAATCTGGTGACTGCTGTTCTCTACCATCATGCAAAAGTTGTCGTCCATTGAAAGCATTATGGTCAGCGAGCGACCTTTTGCCGCTGCTAAAGGATGCTGTTTGTATCCTTCTGTTGCTTAGGGGACAGCCATATGCCCAATGGCTTGGATCCGGTGGCTGAGACAGCGATCCGGCAGCTAACAGAGACAAATAACAAGCCTGCCAAGAAGACCCCAACAAAACGTAGCACGCTAATCATCTCAGGAGTTTCCAAGGTAATTGGTAGCATGGAGACTCCATTTCCAATCTGGGAGGTTGTTTCTAAGGATATGTTTGTGAAAGCAGTCCCTCCCGTAGGGAGCGGTGTGGGAGGGCTTGCCTCAGCACAGAAGACTTGCTCAACAGAATCATTCTGCTGCTTCCTTGCAGCTTGCTGCTGCTTCCCATCAGGTGTCAAAGGTACTTTGCTGGTCTGCAGTGCAGCTGCCGGTGGGAGTTTGCAAAGGACAGCAGCAGAAATGGAAACTGCTGTTGTAGCCAATTGGGAGCCGCATAGAGAATCTAAGGAGTTATCTTGAGACTCGCCTATGGGAGCGAGGGAGGTGCTGCAGAATACTTTGGAATCCGATACGTTCCAGGATATTTCAGCACAAAAGCGGAGACTGCGCTGCTGTACTTTTTAGCACTGAGGAGCTGAATGGGACAATCTGTATGTTGGTATGGATGGAACAGAGGGGACAAATTTGATCTTTCAGGCCCTGTCTTCCTTTTTATTTGCCCTTTAACCCCTTCCAGGTACCTGTTGCCCAAGATGAAATGGCACTTTCTCTGGGTTATGCTGCATCCATGGAGGCAGCGGCATATGGGAGTCCTGTAGTGGCAGATGCAGCTGACCGCACGCACGATTCTACCGAATCGTCGCAGCTATTGGAAGCGTCGCTGTCAGGACAAAGGGCCAGTCAGGAGCTGGATGAGACGACACGATCGGACATCTCTGAGAGACCGTCGGTGGAAGATGTTGAGTCTGAAACTGGCTCCACGGGAGCCCTTGAGACCAGGAGCTTGAAAGATCACAAAGGTGAGAGTGAGCTATTGGATGGTAATTAACATCAACCTGCTGTGCTTAAGGGTGAAGTGATGGCTGAGAATCCTGCCAAAGTGTGGGCCTGCTACCAGCTTTTTGGCTTAATGATGAGTGGCCTCTACCAGAGCCCAGGAGGAGCCCATCTCTCTCTTGTTCTCTCCTTTGGAATGGTCCCAGACATCTCTATTTGCAGGTGTCCAATTTCTTGAGGGTCTTAAGATTTCTGTGCTCCATTGGGTGGGAACGTTTTACAGCTTACATGTTACCAAGAATCCGTTTTGACTCTCTGGCCTCTCGCTGCACAGATCAGGTTTGGGTACTCGTGTCTGTGGATATGGTTCCTCCCTTGAATTCTGTTGTGTGTGTGGCACAGAATGAGATGCCATGCAAAGTAGATTGTGCAGACCTAGATGCCCTCCGTTTTTCTTCATAATCAACTTTGTTAGCATCGAAGTAGCTAGCACCTCTGACCTGTAATACCATAGGAGGTCCCCATTAACTCCCTCCATAAGCAATGGAGCAGGTCTGCCCTGATTGAGCTACTGTTCTAGACTTCCTGGGGCTCTCAGTTGGGCAGGCTATATGCCTTGGATTTCTTTGCTTGGAGCCATGACAGCTGCAACTAGTTACAAACTTATATAAAGAAAAGCAACCACAAAAATTCAATTTCTCAGAATACAGGGATGGGAGGGTCTCCAGTGTTTTGCAGTCTTTGTCTTGGTACAGTTTGAATTGTGTTGGTCCCTTGTTTGCGTGTCAGCAGGCAAAAAGATGTGCAGCCCAGACTCCAGAGAGACCAGGTGGGCAGGGGGATGAAAAAGAAATTATTCTTCTCTATAGGAAATGCTGTTGCAACATTGTATCATGTGGGGGTTTTGGATATGCCTTTTTGCTCCCTTTTGGAGCTGACAGTGATCAGTGTCTCCATCCTATCCCACTTCTGTGAGTTATCAGGAGCCATCGCTGTTTTTTGTCTCCAGATCTGAGTGGCTTGTGAGTTGTGCTGGAGGCTTGATGACGAGCTAATATGAGTGCCATTAGCACAGGCCAGTCTGAGAGGCTTTTTCCGTGCTGCACGTTCCTGCTGGTGCCTCTGCACCCACACATTTCCACTCATTTTTTATTCACACTAATGTTAAAATCCTTCTGTTACGATTCTCTGCAATTCTGCAGAAGTGAGGACCTTGTTGCAAAAGGAAGTTCAGAGTGGTGGAGGACACATGACAATGTGTTCAGTGAAACAGCTTGTTGGTGTTGCCCTGAACGTAGGCTTTGCTTTGCGTTTGGGAGCTGGGACACGCTGACTTGCTGTTTGCTTTTACTAGTTAAGGTGTATGAGGTCTCTGATTACCACTCACTGAGAATGGCTGAAAAATAATGCTCGTTGCCACTGAGACTTGCCAAGGGAGGATACCAGTGTGCTTTCCTTCTGCTTCCTCTGTCTCTGCAGTTAGCTTTCTTCGGAGCGGTACCAAGCTCATATTCCGGAGAAGGAGCAAGCAGAGGGACGCGGGCCTAAGCCAATCGCATGATGATCTGTCGAATGTCAGCACCAGCTCTGCCACCAGGAAGAAAGCTGGCAGCTTCTCCCGCCGCCTCATCAAGCGCTTCTCCTTCAAGTCCAAATCCAAACCTAAAGTCAGTGACAGCACAACAACAGGTGAGAACTGAAGGAGGGAGAAGCCAGTCAGACAAATTGCACAGAAATCCTTTTCTCATCTCTCGTCTTCCCACTCCACAGTACCTGTGACCTACAGTCCGGTTTCTTCCAGTGTTGGTTAAGGGAAGACACTCCAGTGCTTTACACTGTTTGGGGAGCAAAGGTGTGGTGAACTTAGGGCTTAGGCTGCTCGTCTGCCTTGGCTCGGCCTTCTCTGACTGTTGTGACATGCTGTGCTCTCCCGAGAAATCCAGCTGGCATGCTAAATGTCACGGGGGTCCCAGGAGCTGCAGAAGTGACTATGCGTGGCCGTTCGGGTTCATCAGACCCTTCCTGGAAAAGGGTGGGACCCCTCACGTGACAGCCTCACAGTTAAAATTTGGGAAACTACCAGGAGAGCTGCCTTTTCAAGCGGTGCGGGATGCAGCCCTGTTTGATTCCTCCGGTGAGAGAGAATTGTGCAGTCACTGGCAGTCTGAGTGTTTGCAGTACTTCTGCTAGGTGCAGAGGCCGTAACCTGACTGAGGTATGACATGGTATGGGGCAAGGTATTCCTGGGCTGCGAGCTCTTGTAGAATGAGCTGTGGTTCTCCACCCAGCTCTGCTGTTGGAAGGGTCTCTGGTTCAGAGAGTGCTGAGAGGTACTCGCTTTCCATTCTGTTCTGATGAAGAAAGGAGTCTTTGAGAAGAAGGAAGTCTTGCGTGATAGGCAAGATTCTATAGAAGACCAAGTCCTTGCAAGAACATCTGGTCACTGCTGTCAGTGCCACTACCCTCTGACACCACTCTTGTCCGTGTCCGTATTCTGGAACGGGGAAGGGGGGCTCTGCTCCCTGTGTGTACCAGCCGTCTTCCTGTACGAGTGGGTTCTTTTTCCTTAGAGGTGACAGGGGGCATTGCTGGTGCATCGCTGAGTAAGCAGATGCTGTCTTTTGAAGTGCCTGGCTTTGCACTCCAGCAGTTTTAGCGCTGACAACCAGCATCACGCTGCGGAATGGATCGTGGGTGACATGCTGATGCTAGCAAAAGGGCAGTTTGCTGTGGAACTTGAAGCCATATGGTGGAAAGAGGCAAGAGTTTACATGTTTTCATTGACAGACGTGCTTCCTATAGTAGAAGGAACCTTTCCCAATTGCTTCGGATACTAGTCTGGCAAATCTGATTGATTGTGTTCAAGCAGGGTGTWTGTCTGTGGTGAGTTTTTCTTGAGGAAAGTTGCACTAAGGAAAATCAACTCCTGGTGYGGGAGGAGGCTTTTTCCTTTTCAATGCATGATTTTTCCACCACAACACCCATTTTTGCATATCTCCTGAGGCCCTGTTTGGATCAGTGTAACAACAGTGTTTGGGAGAAATGCTTGCATCTTGTAGGAGCAAATGGTTTGAATCAAAGGTCTTGCTCTTCTGTGGGATGTAGACTCAGTAGAACAGGGAAAAGGGAGAAAATTATGGTGAAGAGCTCACCTAGGCCTGCCTGGATTCTGTAGCTCTGCTCTCTTATAGTAACTCCTGAGATGGGGAGTATCGCTAGTCCTCGTGTAGGATGTGACCAATTTAAAAAGCAGAAGTTCTCTGAAGTAGTGCATGAAACAAGTGTTGTGTGATTCAGAAAGACCAATCCTGGTTTACTGATGCAGCCATTACAGGGCATTTTGGAAGGCTGGAAGGGGCTTGGTGGCATGCCACCGTGGAAGGATTTACAGGTGGGAATTTCAGGGCCTATCTTGAAGGTGTCTGGAATTAGGAAAGGCCAAAGTCACCTGAGGCTTGGACTGAAAGTACTGATGTGTGCCAAATGAAGGGACTCYCATTCCTGTTTTTCCATCTGATTCCCTGCTAGATTGGATGTGCATGATAAATCAGACTGGTCCATCCAGCTGACCAGGAACCTCTTTTACATCTATTTTTTGGTCCAGAAGTCTTTCTGTCATTCCTAACTCCTTAATGCTTCCCCCCCCCCCAAAAAAAAAAAAAAAAAAGAAACCCCAAAACCCAACCCCTGTTTTGTTTCCTTTCTTGCGAGCAAACTGCTGTGAGTAGGCCTTTATGGCTTTACTTGCAGTTTTTTGCTACAGATGTCAAAGTGCTCACTACTAGCCACTGAAAATGAGTTTTCTTGATAGAGTTGGCCGGTTCCTGCTGCAGTACTGTCAGAAATTGGCAGTTTGCATCTAGGCTGTAGCAACTCAGCTGCCAGTTCGGAAGTAGGCTTCCTTCTCTGGATCAGTGGTGTGTGTCATGCATGGCAGTGTCATTCACAGGTGCACCCTTGTTCCCAGAAGCTCCAGAATTTGATTCTAGTTTTGCATTCCCTTTTTCACCATCCCTGCTATGAGTCTGCCTCTGCCACTCATGTTGCTTGAATTCTCTGTTTCATTTTGTTAGATTTTGAGTTTGTTTTCAATGAAATGTGCTGAACCCAGACAGTGCTGCATCTCTAGTGGGATGGCCATGAAACCTTGCTTTAGAAATGCTACCTTGAATTGAAGGGAATGTTAAGAGGACTCAGCAGCTCTCCACTTACTGATTTAGTGTTTGACCTTTCATGATTCAAATTCAAGATTTTTTTTTTCTTTGAATGGTGAGCAGAGCGAGCTGTCTCAGCACGTGGAGCAGCTGGTGATG
Organism: Rhea americana; assembly: GCF_003343005.1. NCBI lineage: Eukaryota > Metazoa > Chordata > Aves > Rheiformes > Rheidae > Rhea > Rhea americana. The sequence goes on from NW_028186116.1 coordinate 1,663,176, forward strand.
AATATCTGGAGCTCACACCTGCACACCTAAAACTCAGATACAGCATTTGAGTACATCACAAGGGCTGCCAGGGATAGTGTGTCTTGTCCTCTTTGGTATAGACCTGAGGTGGAAAACGTCAACAAGGTTTGCATCTGACAAACACATACCTGGGGTGTAATCTGAACATTTTGGTCTGTCTCAGAGGAAGGAGGCAATAGGAGACCTAGAAGCGAAACCAAAACTAGAGTTCTTCACCAACCTCAGGAGACTGAAGTTCTCTTTGAAGCTGTGTTAAATGGGCAATTCCTGCAGTACATATGTGGGGTTTACAATACATACTGAATTTATTCCCGGTTAGTTGGCTCTGGGATAGTCCTGCAGATGAATTGCAGTGGAATTGTTATTTCGATTTTGAACTCTGACCTGACAGAAGACTCATCGGCAAATATCTTGCACCAGAGTCTATGGAATGAATGCAACATGGGATGTACAGTAGTTGGTGTATATTTCCCCTTGAATTCTGAGCAGTGCCTTTTATCGTGGGCAGTAAACTGAACCTGAAATTTTGCATCTAGTTAGGTTGCTTGCAAAGGAAAGGATTGTCCTGAAGTTCAGACAGAGCACTACCCCTAGCATTAATTCCTGCACATCATCTGTGCATTTTAGTGGAGATGTAAGTTGTGCTATTATGATTACTTCTCAAATTTCTGCATTGTAGAACTGATACTGCAATCTCTTATCTACTGAATGTTCCCTGTGACTGCAGAATCTTTTTCAGAGTATCTGGGTAAACGGGTGTTTGAGGAACAGAGGGACAGGGTGAACAATGCTCAATTGTGTACGCTTGGAGTTTTTTTTAGTTCTGGTGTGTTCCTGGTTAACGTGCTGCTCCTTTATCTTCATATCCCTGAACAGTTTCCTCTCTCTCATGCACTTTTTTTTTTTTTTTTTTAATATCCTCCAAGGAGTACATGGCTGGTTTTGTTTGCCCCAGCCACCTGAGCCTGTGTGAATCTCTTGGGTTACTGAGCCCAAGAATGGTAACAAGTCTGCAGTGTGGGGAGGTGTGATTATTGGCATGCCAAATCGTTCTCCTAACCTGATCTTTTTTCACAAGGAAAAGGAAGGTCATGTAAGTCATTGCCCTCTGAAAACTGCCGTTTCCTCCCTAAAACTGGTGCGTAAAGAAGTCTCTCGTCTGTTTAATCTCTGTGATTTTTGCTTTAGGACAAAAGAAATTCTGTTTGAAAGTTTGAAATCTGCTGTTCCCTATTTAACTTTTGTGTATTTGCGCCCTCGTCTCGGTGCCATTGCAGGGTCTGTGGCATTTTGTAACAACAGAGCGTGAAGCAACTCCAGCGTGCAGAGCAGCCTGCCAACTGACTTTTAGACTGAAATGAACTGCAGGAGCTATGTTGCTGCCTCAGGGTAGGCCCAATCCTTGCATGTCGTGAGATCAGTCCTTGATCAAATATGTAGAGGAAGAGGAGTGGCAGGGAGGTGGACTTGAACATAGAGGGGTTTCTGAAACAGTTCAACCTACTTATGAGGGCCTGTTTCCAAATGCTGCACTTCACTGCTGGCTACGCAAGTTGACTGTTAAATGAAGCCAAAGTAAATGTTTTGTTTTATTTTATTTTATTTTTTCCTGTTTTGGCTGAACAGAGTTACTAGACTTTACGTGTACTGTGTACTTTTACTTCTCTGAAGTAAACAGATTTCTCTAGCTGCATGCTTGTAATAATATTTCTGTCTGGACACACRCTCTTCTTGTGTTTTTGTGAGGCTTTTAGTCTCCCTGGCAAAAAAGCCCTTGGCATCTGCCTGCAAGGGTTATCCTCCTAAGGCAAGAGAAATAATGCGCGTGAATGAAGGGAACTGCAAAGACCTCAGTGTTTTAGGGGAACCATAGGCTTTAGTGTGATGGATCTTTGACTGAGGCCTGATAGTTGGAGGAGAAGTTCAAAGGCTGCTTATTTGGAGGCAGAGGAGTGGGGTTGGGGACAGTGTGCACATGGGTTGGCATTTGCACGCACTTGTAATAGAGCCTCTGCTTTGTGAAGACCTGTCCTGGTCACAGTGGGAAGTGACTGAAAAGGAGAGTGACCTTAATAGCTTCTGTGATGTCCATAAAATAAATTCAAATAGACCTTACCAGAGGTGAGCTTGAAAAAGAAAATCCAGCTTTGGCATCTGCTAGACCCCTCACACTGCTTATGTAGTTGAGGATGGGTTTTTAAACAGATTGGCTGAAGTACAGGAGAGGGAGGGGAAACTAGTTGTGTCGGGTGGAGAGCGAGTCCAGAAAACATAGTTCAGCAGGGAGAAGTATTGTGAAAAGTTCAGATTGATTTAAGGGARCAGTGGGCATGCCCTGCTTCTAGACTAGACATGTGTGTGCGCGTATGGCCATATTTTTGTTCTGCTTTCTGTCTTTAGTGACATTGCTTCCTGTGACAACTGCTCTCAGTTCATGACAACTACTCTCAGCTCATTGTTTGCTGAGCCTACATTTCTGTAGGCTGTTTAGATCATTTTTGGGCAGCTGTCAAAATACTTGAATGTTGGGTGGGTAGCGTTTGTGTGCTTTGGAGTCTTTTGCCCTGTTCTCCCCTTCCTCCCCCCTAGTTCACAATGAGTATAATAATCTCAGTGGTGGACCAACTTCTGGAAAAGGCCTTTGTATATTTGTGATATCACAGCTCCTTTTACAGGCATGACTGCTCAACAACACCTCTCATCATTTGTACAGGTGCTGGACCAATACCCATGCTGAACCTGAGTTAGTGCCCCACATGTGTGTGCTCTTTTGTACTTGGATGCCTTCTCTCTGGGTGGATTATTCTAACCCCAGATTGTTTAGAGGAAAAAAATAGGAACTGTTTAGCTATTTAAGAGATGATAATAAAAAAAACCTTCATTACAGACTAAATGAATGAAATTCAGCACCTTTGTAAATGTTTAAGAAGAATTCCATTGCTGTGTAATGGCTGAACCTGTTAACTTATTAAACTATATGGAAGTTGCAAACCTGATCTCAAGTCTTGCTTCCTACCTACTAAAGTGTAATGCAGAAAGCTTCGGCTTTCTAGAAGGCCATAGATGTGGCTGATCTGTTGCTCCAACCAGCCCTGTTCTCAGAAAACAGATACACGGGTTTACAGTCCACGAGCCCTAGGGCAAGAGATGTAGCCTTTGTGCTGCTTTCAAGAGGCAAGGGACTCCCGAGGAATCGTGGCCAACCCTGGAAGGCAGGATCTGTGCCAAAACACCCAGGATGGGCAGGCAACAGGCTGCTCCTCTGCGAGACCAAGGCACCAGTACGGAACCCCAGTTGGCATGGGGCCTACTGGGAGCAGCAGGCGGAACTGCCTCTGGTGCCGTTTCTCTCGGGAGCGGGGTGAGCGAGTGGTGTGGCCATGTTTCTTCTCGCTGTTGGCAGGCAGGCGAGGCACAGGGACACGGAGAGGCGAGTGCATCCCTTTGGAGACCCTGGCCTGCTGCCGGAGGCCAGGTGCACGCAAGAGAGAGAGCAGTGCGCAGCCGGGGCCTGGCGGTGCCCCCGGTGGGGCCGGCAGGGCGGGGCCTGCCTCAGAGGCTGCTCGCCGTCCCTTTCCTTTGTCTCTTGCCTCTGAGTCCGAGGTGAGCAAAGGAGAAACAGCCAAGTTCCCATGTCAGTGGCATCGGAGAAGCCGCGGGCCCAGCTAAATGCTGCTAATGCATTATGTGGGTAAACTGCCCTACAACGAGAGTCGATGTCAGTTTTCATTTGTCATCGTAGATGTCTCTTCAGGATGGGTCGAAGACTTTCCACTAAAAGGGGCACAGCCAATATACCTGTGAAAATACTGTCTAAGGAGGTTAGCTGTGGAGCCCTGGCTGATGTTAGAGGGTAGGGGGGGGGTTACACGCAAAGTCACTCAGACCTTTGTGAACGACTGCAGGGGCGGGAATAAAATGAGGGCTGCACATATCCTGCCACCTGTAGTCCGCCTGAATGAAGCACATTGTTAAATAGTAGCCCTAATAAAATAGGGACAATATGCACAGCATTGTCCAAGAAGTTACCCTTGATATTAGCAGCTTTAGGGAGTAGTGTTAGATGAGGTGCTGTTTACAACCATGGCATGTTATGTTTGGACAGGTTGTGCCCTGGTGGCCCAATGCGCGACACCCTAAGGATCCTGAAGGAGATCAGTGTGAATGGGTAAAAACATTACAACAGGAAGAAGAAGAAGAAATTAAGGACCTGGTAAAGCAGCAAGAGTGACAAAAAGGGGAATGAGGGGAAATGGGAAATGAACATCCAAGTTTGTATATGATTTCCAATATAGGGACCAAGTAGTGTGTTTGAGCATGGATGAAAATCAACATGCCTTAGAGCCAAAACAGTAGAGGCCCTATTACCTTACCAGTAGGACAAGTCCTGTAACACATCGACTAGGTGAGGACAGTGGTACATATAAGTGGGTTTGTGTTTCTCGGCCGTCCCCCTGCAGGGATGAAAACTGACGGGCTCGAATGTGATTTTTGCCAAGAAGGCGGACAGCTCCTGAAAGAGCATGCTTACGCCGTTTAGTTTGACTCCCCCACCCTGCTCCCAGCAAGCTCAAAAGAAATCCCATCTCTGAGAAGCAAAAGAGGAAGGTATAGCTTGCTCTGCTCAGTGCCTTGGCCCTAACATCAGGTGACACGAACACAAGCCAGTTGGGCTGTGAGTTGCAGAGATGCTTCATTGACTTTCTATGCCGCGTAGTAACAATTTTAGCAATTGTATTGCGTTATTGTGTCATTGTGCTATTGTAAGTGGTGCAAATTATAGACCTCCAGTGTAAGTATAGTATAATTGAATTAATAATGAACATAAGCCGTCTCTTTGAATGAACATTGCTTGCGATGTGTGTCTCCCCTGACTTGATCCCTGAGCAGGGTAAGAGGAATTGTCAACAGCATAAGTGCAGAAAGGCTGGATGCCGCTCAGCGGGGGACTGTTTCTGCGAGCTTTGTCCTTTTGCTCTTGCATTTGCCTGTGGAGGGTAAACGATCTTGACGAGCGAATCGGCTTCATCTCATCTGGTTACTGAGGTAAGAGATGGGAGCCTGGGGGAAGAGGGTAGGAGAACCCAGGAGTTTCAGAACACAGTTCTGTTGGATCTGTCAGCATGTTTAATCTGCACATGCATGAATGAGAGGCATCTCTATCATCCACACGTAGGTTATTAAATCACAACTACTGTGTTGGGGCAATATTTGAGAGGTCGTACCAGAACCTCAGTTGCTCCTAGGCATTCGTAAAGTTTCCAGCTTTTGAACGAAACAAGTTTGTGAAGCCTGCAAAACAGGCTTCTGATTTTATCTTGGCTTTACACAGTTCTGAGGCCTGTGTTTACATGAGCCCCTAACCGTCCCTTTTAGGAACGGTCTGAGTTACAGGATCAGAGGATGATTTTTTTCCTCCGTGCATCTTGTTTTGTGGCATCAGGGGAGCAGCCAGCCTGTCAGCCTATCCGTTAGAGCTCTTTTGGAGAATGACCTGCTCTTTGGCCGATCTGCTGGCCAGCCCTTGAGGAGCTTTGGCACATGAGCCTTACAGTTCTCCCTAAGCACAGTCGGTACCTTTTCTCCCTCAGCCTTTTCTCGGAGTAACTATGCTTCAGTTGTACCGAAGAAACTCGTTCATTCTTGTATGTATGGCCTTTTTGGGTCAATGTTTAACTCTCGCTCCATCCTGACGCTTGAGCTAAACCTGTGGGTATTGTTCATAGCCAGTGATACCTCAATTCTGTACAGTTTCCTGGTTCCCCCCCCCGCCCCCCCCATGAATCTACATGTCATGGTGTGTAGGTGTCTTACCTTATAATGTGGCTAAAATACAATGATCGATAATTCAATAACGCACATAACTAGCTTCACAACCGGGTACATAATAAGGTTGAAAACATGGTTCCCTTTTGACTGCCATCCCTTATCTATGCCGTCAGAGCACATTCGGTGAGCTGTTCTGCCTGCTATACCGTGCTCTTCGGTTCCCCCGATCGTTGGCCATGTTTCCAGCTGCTTCGTTAAGAATCTTGGGGAAGAGGTACGTTTTATGCACTGATTATTGGGTAAATTGGATCATTTTCGTGGTATGCATACAAATATAATACCTCACACAAGCAGTCACAGATTGACTGGAAAGTAGTGGAACAAGTTTATGGTCACGTTTGGTGAAAACACACTACAGTTTTTGAAACCTGAAAACTGTTGCCGTTGTGTATATAACACGTATTTTGCTCTACTGCTTGCCAGATGTATGAGACCATCAAAAACATTCCACGTCGCACACCCAGGAGGTGCTTGTGCTGTTGTGGGGTTCTTGCTTAGCATTACTTGAGGGGGTTACGCTGAGCTGTTGAGCCCCCCCCCACGCTGCTTTTTGATGAGGGATGCTTTGAATTCATATTCGTCAATGTGATTGCATAACTCCTGATTCGTTCCTTTTCTTGGAGCTCCTTTCTCTTCTGCTGTCCTGGTTCCTCCCTCCTTGAAGCCAGCTGGTTCCAGTAGTGTTTGTGCTCTCAGGGCAAAAGTCTTTCGTGACTGGTATTTCATAGACATGTGGTTGTTATACTTTGAGTTTTGCTGTATCAATTTACTATGTATTTCAAGAGCCGGTTACAAAAGTAGCTGTGCCACAGCAGAGAGGCACTTGTGTAACACAATAATACCACAGTCTACAGTACCTGTAGCACAACAGTTGGACAAAATAGTAACAACTCTGGTGCTGTAGAACTGAAAGATGGTTGTTTCTGCTAAATACGTGCTAAATACGGCTTTTGACATGTGCTATTATGCACCTGAATCCAGTTCTGACTGGACACGCAGAAAAGCAAGTTCCTTTTTGTTAAGCAGGGTTTTCAACTTCAAAGCGTGTTCCTTTTTGGAAAGATACTGCATACTGCCATGCTTTTTCCAGACTTGAGAAGACGGTCCTCACATCAAACAGCTTCTCTGCAGTGATCAATATCTGCTGCTACTTTCCCAAAACAGGAGCACTGGAGCTGCACGTGTTTACAATTCACTGGTCATTGCAGCAACAGAAATGCCTTTGCCATCAAGTTAACTCGTGAATACGCGTTGTGCACGTGTGATTTTTGCAATGCCCACAATCGAGGAACCTCTGTCTTCTGCTGTGTGTAATTTTCTGTTCCTCCCAGGGCAAGCTGTATTGAAATCTCAATGCTGAAAAGCTGTATTTCCATTCAAGTACAGTGTGCTGTAGGAGGCTTTTCTAGACTTAAATGATTTACCTTGGCTTTTCTTAGTTCTCTGAAACGTAACTATGTTTTGTAAGTACATGAAATGATAGCTTTCTCCATATGTGTACATTTTCATGTTACATGTGGGGATGCTGTCTTGTTCGCTGGTGATCTGCTAGTCACCACAGCCGGTAATAACAGCAGGGACATACATCATTAGCGAGGGAAACCGGATTTCTCTTGCTCGGAGGTGGAGGCGCCTGTAAAGTGGATTGCTTACTTGCTTCTGGTCTCTTGGTTCTTTTACATCTTGCTATTCTCTTTACCTTCAGCCTCAAGAGTTCATCTTAAAAGAAAGTATTACATGTTTCCCTTTTCAGATATACATATATGATTAAAAAAAAAAAAARCCAATGAAAGCAAAACAAAGCAACCTATGGCTAACAATATCCGCAGGGTTAGAATGGATCACTTAGTCTTCTCTCCTGCTCGTGAGAGACAAAAAAATAACGTGCTTTTTATTAACACTAGCTTTGTAATCTCGGCTAGAACTTTAGGATTCACTCCTCCTAGGTTCCTTCTGTAGTTAGGCACTCACACGGAAGAACGCTACCACAAGCAACGATCATTACGTTTACAAGTTTCTCTTTTGAGTTGTCATCGCCCTTGGGAAGATTACCCTGTGACACAAATGGAAAAGACCTTTCAGAGCCCATTAGATTATTATGGGCTCTGAAAAAGGAAATTCCTTCAAAAAAGGAATGAAGTAACTTAGTGTTTTCTGAGTATGAGAATCTCGGTTCCAGTGTGAAAGACTAAAGAAATAAGTATTTTTGAACCACTGAAACATGTGCAATAAAGTGCAAATATGCTTACCAAAAAAAAAAAAATATCTGAACTGTGCCTGGAATTTATGATTCAAGGGAGAAAAACAGAATACTGATTACCTTCCCAAGTGAAAATTCACTGCTCTAAAAAGACTGAACTGAATGGGTAAGGTTTTGGTAATGTATTTTTACTTACAGAAAGCGGCAAGAAAGATGTTTTTAATGTTCTGTTATATTAGATCTATTAAGGTGAAGCCTGGGCTTTAAAGAATAGTATCAGATAACAAACTCAGATGTGAGCAAATGGACTAAGACACATCTATTCAAGTAAGAGTTACTATAAATAGAGCGTTCAGAAAGAGCTGACAAAATAAACAGGTTTGATGGACTTAACCTGTTCTTCTAAGAGTCAGGATAACACCATATTGCACTATAAGAAGAAAGCTCCAAACGAAGCTTTTTAATTAGTTGCATTCAACTGCACCTCTCCAAAAAAGTTTCCCCCCCCTCAAATCACAGAACTTTTTTTGCTTGCTTTTTGGGTACAGGGACATAGACCGATAGGAACCACATTGTCGGGGATTATTGAGAAGACTTAGGGTACATAAATGACCTGTTCCATTCTAAGACAATGGATCTTGATTCAAAGCATCAGTGACAAAATGATCTTTGGAGAGAATTCTCGTTTGCTATACAGTAGCCGACTGTCCTATTTTGCTAAAAGGGAAGCTAAGGAATGATAAAAAAATACCTTGCTAATCCTTAGCTGTTAAATATATATATATATATTCCAGAGTATTTATAACCATCTTATTTTAATAAATCTTATTTTAATAAACAAATTTCCAACTTAAACTAAGCAAATCCATGTACCCAGTCCTAATTTACAAGCACTACAGTTTATTAGGAGTTGAAATGACAACTTAAAAATCTGCTCATTCTTTTCCTTTAAACATCTATAGAGAGTGAAGTATTGTCATTCCTTTGCTGGTAACAGTTCTCCCTAGGAATGGTATCTATGCCATACTTAGTTTTTAAAAATACTTCATAGCATGAGAGAACCTGCATCAACTGCTACTTGTTTGAGATGCAAACCTTTTGCTCACTTACACATTGGCTTCCTTCAATGTCTAGCCACCTTACGCAGTTTCTCAGGTCTATCACACGGGAACTAGGCTCACGGAGCTGTGTAGCTGCAATCTTCAGGTGTGTCCCATCTTAGGCAAGCTGAAACTGAGAGAGATGTTTTATGGAATGCTTTAAAAGTTTATAGAGAAGGTGAAAGTGATGGAAAGATCTACCTCCAATACAGACAAATACTTAACAAACATTGCTTTATCTGCAAATAAGTTAACAAGTGTAACAAGTGCTTAATATTCTGAACAAGATTTAAAAATATATGTATATTGACACCTATAGGGCATGCCTGTTCCTGAATAAGTCTTAATTGTAGAAGATGAAAGAATGACAAGGGCCCAACTTACCTTCATCTGGCATGTTATAGCACCAAATGCAAAAATGAGTATCTTTGGACTTTATAGATCTGAAGATTATAGCAGAACAAATTAAAGCAAAGGAGTCTTCACATGTCAGAGAACACAAAAAAAACAAACAAAAGACTTATAAGAGCAGCTTTCTTCAACCAAGTTGATGTTAACGAATTGTTGCAGTTTAACACAAAAATGATGGAAGAGTAAAAACCAGTTTCACTGGGACTTGGTATATTAGCAGCATGAGCTAGGACTAATGACTTTTCCCCTTTAATAAAACCTTTTGATTCCACAGGAATCAAACTCTTTCAGGTGAGTTTTACATCTCTAATTAGATAAAATTGAACATAGTTGTTCCACATCTCCTTACAATTATTGCCTCTAATTAATCAGAAAAAGAGCTTAACTACCAACAACTTGGCAGTTTTGGTTGTGGGTTCGTTTATGCCGTCTTCTGCTTAAAAAAAAAAAAAAAAAAAAAACTACTTTCATTTACAAACTAAGTATTCCCAACACAAAAAGCTGAAGCAACAGTTCCCTTCTGGTGTTCCTGTTGTTGGCATACACAAATTGACTTCCTTTACCAGAAGCTATTTAGCATATGCAGCCACTTGGAAGCACTGATACTATGTTTGCTAGTTTTTGGTCCTTACAGCGGTATTTTGATAAGGGATTTTGATCCCTTTTAACTTGCATCACCTTAACACTGACTTAATAGTATGCTGTGACTCCTTTGTAGAAATATTTG
>NW_028186116.1:1675148-1677722 GCF_003343005.1 Rhea americana
CTTTAGCTGTGATTGATGAAGCTGCTTGTTACTACTATGGCCTACTACCAGAAGGTTAAGTATGTTTACAGTCAACAGAAGATTTGCAATCTCAGACTTGTATTAGAGTTTCTTATGTCCTTTCTGTTGCAGTAGTAACCTATTCTCCTTGGTCAACACCTTTAGGTTAAGGCATTACGACCACTTTTTTGTGTTCATGTATTTTGTGTTTCTTTCTTCTTGAGGAAGATTTCGGTAGAAACTTTTTTTACAGTTTCACAGGTATGATTTTTGTTAGTGTTTGTCAGTTTTGTCAACGTTTCCCGTGATGAGATTTCTTGTAGAAAAAAAAATATAATTGCAGTCGTTGGTTGATAAACATGTAAAATATTATTGTAATTTCTTCTCTGTGTGTGTGTTGTCACCACTGCTAGCCAAAACTTTTGCCTCAAGTTGTATAACAAGTGGAAGAAGTCCGCTTCGTCACATGTCGCACGCTGTCTGAAGGTGAAACAAATGTCATGGCAAGGGTTTTCTTGGAGGAGAGCAATGTGGGGGAGTTACAGCTCTTGACAGAAGCTAGGATATATAAAAATCATGTCATTTAGACTGTTGGCATTGTGATTTTTTGATTATTTTTTAATAACAATTCTTGGCAGTCCCTGCCTAGAATCTCTCGTACAAAGATTTTAGAGAGATTTTTGGGTGAGTAATGGCTTGCCTAGGTTTGTTACCTAGCTTCATTGTCATAGCTTTTCAGGAAGATCATACTTGAGATCAAGTGCATTTTTCTTTCTTGAACATTATTGTGAAAAGTGTATGGTTGTGATGTTTACAAATAATCGCATGGCACCAGAGCAGCATGTGTAGTGAGGACTAAATGCCATAATACCTCATTTTGTTGTTATCCTTGTCTAGAAAAGCATTTAGAGCAGACTAAAATGTTGATTGTACTACTTTGCTTATTGGCTGGACCATGGAACTTCAGAAAACCTTCTGTGAAGGAGATCCAGTGGTCAGATCTCTTGCATTTGCTTCTCATGGTGCTTACACTCATATACATGTGTTCTTCCCAGGAATGATCTCACTTTTTTCTTTTTGTTTTTTGTTAAAAAAGAAACGAACACCACCACCACCACCGTCACCTTTTTGAGCCAATAGCAAACAACGTGGTGGATGTGCTTCTAACGCTAATGTGGTATCACAGGAGACAGCTGAGAGCAGTTGATAACCCTGGTGTTCTAGACATTGAAAGGCAGGAAGAAGTGGACTAGCTACTGAGCTTTCCTTGAGAGCGGTGAAAGAGGGAAAGAATCCAAATGGGAGCTTGTACAGTCTAACTATTCTTGAGGCTTTGCCTTGTGATGTGCTCCTCCTGGTATGCTGAGACACTCATTGTCCATAGCAGGTAAGGGCCAGGACTACCTTGTGCTGAGGGGTTTGGTGGTACCAGAGAGGTAAGGGTGTCCCTGGAGTGGCTATGGGTGCCTGGGTTTCTCCTGCTCGCATCATGGCATGGGTGTAGGGAAAAAAAAAAAAAAAAAAGGCAGAAAAAGCAGGGGGTTCCAGGGACCTGGCACCATGAGTGCATGGGGTAGGGTTTGCCTGGAACGTGTATTTGACTTTTTTTTTTTTTTTTTTTTTTTTAAATATGGCCATCAGGGCTGAGGTTCCTCTGCAAAGCAGGCTTCTATGTATGCCCTCGCTCATGGAGATGCAGATGGCCTGGTGCTGTGGGGAGAAAGGCCAGCCCTTGAGCAGAATTTTTGTGTGGTGCCCCAGGGAGGCATAGCTCCTATGTACCTCCTGTCCCCAAGGGTGCTGATAAGTGACAAGATCATAACAAGTGGCTGGTCAGTTACAGACTAGCTGTTCATCTGTCGTTCCCCTTAATAAAGGAAAATCAATTTACAGATTGTCTTTCACAAGCAAAGACAAACAATGTACCTTTCTTCCGGTCTGGTGGGGGGTTTCACAATGCATCTGCAATAACACGTGATTGTTGTCAGAGAAGGGTTGAAACAGTTGATGGCGAAGAATATAGATAAGGTGTTACCTTACATGGGCAAAGCTGCAGAAGAGGTGCAAGAGCGAGATAGACGAGTCTTAAAAATGCCTGGACGGGACAGGATTTAAGGTCAGTTGGGTACAGTGCAGAATTAGTGCAGCCCCAGGATCACTATACGGCTATTGTAATTGGGAAATGGCAAGCTAGCAGAGGAAAGGCTAACGCTGTAAGACTTTGTGCAAAATAAAGGGTCCTCCCCATCAATCCCGAGTAAGCGTCTGCTCCTTACAGCAGCGTATCTGTGACTTCACATAGCAGCAGTGTGCGAGTTACTGGAAAGGACGCAGGAGCAGAGCGGGCACAAGGCCACGTTTCACCTTTCCCTGAGTGGACAGAAACAGCTGCAAGCCTGCTCGCCATGAAAGCACGAGGTCCAGGGGAGCTCAGGCGGAGCACCTGCCCCTGCTCCCGGGCTGCAGGCAGCGGTCACCCTGCGGCCTGCTCTGCTGGGCGCCCCAGCCCCGCCGCGGCGCTGATGGGCCCGGTGCTGCCACCGACTGAGCGACACGGGCAGCGCATTGTGTCCC
>NW_028186116.1:1677742-1679024 GCF_003343005.1 Rhea americana
GGGGGGGGGGGAACCGCACAAAAGGATAGACCAGGGCACCGGCGGCTAGCGCATGCGCACGGGGGCGCGGCCCGCCCCTAGGGGCTGGCACAGATGCAACCGGGGCGCGGTGTCACGCATGCGCAGCGCCACCGTGCTGCTCCTTACTGTCCTCACATGCCGTGGAAGCAGTACTGCGGCGAGGAGGCATGCGCATGCGCACAGCACGGTCGTGCTCACTGCTGCCCTCCGGGGACTGTAGCCCACTGCTGCAGGCAGCGGCCGAAGCCACGCGCAGTGCGTTCGCACAGCTCGTTGCTGCCCCCGGGTGATGACACACGGATACTGCAAACTCTGTTCGCCGGGCTCGCTGCTGCCCTCAGGTGACAAAATTGCGGTATTGCCACAAGACTTTACAGGCACGCCCGGTGCCGCAGGAGTCTTCACGATAGCCCTCGTCTGATGAAACGCCGGTTAGAAGCCGCGGAACGCTTGCACAGTGACGCCGAGGCGATCACTGTGGCCCTCACATGACTGAAGTCGGGCAGAGAGCTGACGCACGCATGCAGTGTTGCGTTGCCCGGCTTACTGCTGTCCTGGCTGGATCAAGCACAACACCCACTTTCAACGTGCGCGTGCAGAACACTGCCGCGCTCACAGCGGCACTTGCATGATTAGAGAGCAAAATTGCAAACAACCGACGGCCGCAAGAGTAGTGATAGCAGCCTGCTCAGTGATGCCCTCGTCTGATTAAAAGTGAAGGCCTGCAGACTGCCGTTTAAAAAAAAAAAAAAAATACATGCGCCCTGCTAACCTCGGGTGTCCGAAAAGCAGTACGGCAACCGAAAAAGGGGAGGCGCATGCACACTGTGTTCCGTCGCCCTCACTGCTGTCCTCCCCCGTCCGAAAAGCGGTACTGCCCCCGCACCGCGAGCACGTATGCACTACGATCCACCGCTCTCAGTGCTGCCCTCGCGTGTTGGAAAACCAATACTGCAAAGGAAAGGGGAGCGCTCATGCACAATGTGCTCCGCCGAGCTCACTGCTGCCCTCACGTGCGGGAAGGGCGGTACTGCACAGGCAGGCCAAGCACATGCGTGCTACGGCCGCCGCGCTCACTGCTGCCCTCCGGTGTCGACAACGCAGTACTGCACCCTAAACGGGGAGGCGCATGCGCACTGCCTTCCGCCGGCAACACTGCCGCCCCCTTGGTGTCTGCGTAGCAGTACTGCACCCGAAACGGGGAGGCGCAAGCGCATTGTCTTCTGCCGCGCTCACTGCTGCCCTCGGGTGTCTGCGTAGC
>NW_028186116.1:1679919-1682843 GCF_003343005.1 Rhea americana
CTGCCCGCTGAGGCCGTCGCTGCGTGGAGGCGGCGGTGCGGGGCTCGGGGCGGCGGGGGCTGGGGCCCGGCTCGGCCCCGCCGGGAGCGCCGGGCGGGGTCTGCGCGGCGCCGCGTGTGCCGCAGCGCGGGTCTGACTTTGCCTTCGTCGTATGTCGCCTTTAGGGCCCCGGCTCCTGCCCGGCGCGGGCCGGAGCGTGCGCTCGCCCCTGCGGACGGAGCCCGGAGGAGCGGGGCCGCGGCGGGCCCCGGAGCGGAGTTGCGGCACGGAGTCGGCGAGAGGTCGGCTCCTGTTGCGGCAGGCCTGGCCCGGAGCGCTGGTGAGTCCCGGGAAGGTGGAACCCTCTGGAGCAARCCGGCTGAAGGAGGGCTTGGGTCAGGTGTGATTAGCGCAGCCCCAAGTTATTCCCTTGAGAAGTGTGGCCAGGCGAGCAGGCGGATGGATAGAAGAAAGATGCTCCCAGACACCCTGAGGGGTCCCCTGGTGCCAGGCACAGCTGGCAAACAGATGTTTCTCTCTTCTCTTCCAAGCTACCTCTCAGAACCATCCATATGCCTGTGTGAGATGTGGCTGGTCTGGGGTAACTCTGCTGTGCACAGTGCTTAAGGGGAACATTCACCTAAAATGGCAGGCTAGTAGGAATAGCCTAATAAAATACAAGGCTCAGGAAGAGCCTAAGAGAACACTGATGGGCTCTGGGAAGCCCCTGGAGTACTACAGAAAACAGCCTGGCTTTCAGGTACCTCCCAGGGCAGGAGAAGCATCTGACTAGCCTGTGGGTGAATGGGTGTTATTAATTACCACCTTCCTTTACTGAAGCGTGGTGAAAGCTGAAGGGAGTAGAGAGGATACGTAGCGAGTTACAGACTTGACGCAAAGTTTAAACAAACAACAGTCCCCTCTTAAAGTGGAACCAGTTTAGTCCTAAGTAATAGCTTTGAGCAGTAGCTTTGAGTAATGAGAGGAGAGGCAGTTATGTCAATCACTCTGAAAGCCCTGGGGCAGTCGTGTCTAGAACCTGATACCCTCCTGGTCTCATCAGCCTTTTGGGTTTGTTTGGCAGGGCAGCCCCTCCAAAGGGGACATCTTGAAGACAAGCAGCCAGACGTAGTGATCTAGGTGTTCACTTTGGTCGTCACCAGTGAGACAGGCATCTGTGCATAAGAGGAATCTGGGAGCCGCTTCAAAAAGGTAGTACTTTTGAAACAGACAGGCAAATCGAGTGCTATCGTTATTCCGCATAGTTAAAGACCAAGGAAATTGTCAGTTAAGCGTGCATACGCAAAGGTTTGGGAAAGGGTACTGAACAGTAACAATAATACAGAAGCAAAATTAAAAAAAGTTTTCACAGAAGATGGTGCAGGTAAGTATTAGGAGATGGGCCTGCATGTCTAATAACCTAGCCCTAATTGCAGTATACAATGTTTCCAAACAGTTTACCCTGTAATGTATGATGCAAAGTACTGTATTAAGTCCTTTCCGTTAAGGAAGGAGAGGAGGGGGCATCAGGAGTAACGCCAGGCATACAAATAGACAGCAGGAGATCATCTGTCTAGCTGGCTCAGTGGGCACTCATCTTAACAATGGGGAGTTACTGTGCCAGGGTTATGGAAAGGGGATCTTCTTGCGCCTGTCTGATTTGATTGAGGAACAGAGCACAGCTGCGCCAAAAATGCGGATGCAGAAGGCTTCTGAAAGCTTAATTCCTAGCAGCTGCTTAGTCTAACTTCCCTTTCACAGCAAGCCTGAGTGTTGTCGTTGCTTCCAAAGCGGGGATAGGGGAAGCGGTATTTGAGGGTTGCGCATYCCCCGTTTACCTTGCTTGTGTGTGTGTGTTAGGGCTGCTTTTGTGCTTATAAACAACTTTGGATTCTTACGGTTTTCTGCAGAGCTTTGATTTTTTTTTCTTTAGTTTTGCTCTGCCCTGTACTTCTGTAGGGTGATGGATTTCACTGTGCCTCCATTGACAAGTGCTGACTCACAAAGTTACAATGTCCCAGTGGAAACTCTTAGGCAATGCGGAGTTCAGAGAGAGGGCCTGCCAGAAGAACATCACCCGAGAGGGGTTGCTAGCCTTGAGCTATAGATGCTGATGCATAGGAATTGTTCTGTCAGACACAAAGAAGTTTTTTTTGGCTGCAGAAGTTTTAGCTTGGCTTTATACTGTATAGTAGTAGTATTTATAAACTGTGTTAATCCTAGGCATTCAGAACATCATGGAACGACTGTATGCTGCCATGAAGAACTATAGGCTACCACGCTCAGATCTTTGTAAGTTATCACATGTCAAGAGCAGCCAGGAGGATCCAAATGCCAGTGGAAAGGTTCTCCTCCCGGTCCCGACAAGGAGCCTTCGGCCGTAGGAAGGTTGGCCGCGTCCTTACCAGACTTGTGAGTAATAAACCACAATTCACGGACCAGGAAAGGAAGGGGTGAACAGCGACGGGTAGCCCAGTCATTGTGGCATTGCTGTTGCTAGGAGGGCCACCAGGTCTGTGTGAAGCCTCAGCTGCCTCTTTGGAGCTTTATTCTGGTTTGTTTACCTGGAGGAAGCAGTGAGGCCTAAAATAAGAATTTTTGTGGCTAGATGAGTAAGCTGTGACCTCACGTGTCTTTGCCTTGCTTTGCTGCTTTGTGTCGTAACAGCAACTTGAGACTCCAGGATAAAAACTGTTACAGAGCTTCAGGGAGGGGGGGAGGAGTCTGCATTTGCCCAGGTTAGGGAACTATCATTAAAGCTCTGGGAGGGAAAAATCTCTAAACTGAGAGTCTCCCAGGGACCTTGGTGGTTTGATTCMCAWAGTGGGTCAGTGTCAGGGTCTAGCAGTCTCTGACGAGGTTCTCTTAGATATTCCACGCATATGGAGAGCACAATGTTTGATATAAAGATTTCATTTAAAGGTATTTTTGTTTTTTTTTTTTTT
>NW_028186117.1:0-1130 GCF_003343005.1 Rhea americana
GGAATCCTCAGTCACTTGGAGCTATATGTATTTTCTTTAGAAAGATGTGATCTCTTGGATGCTTTGCTGCTGCTTCTGTGTTGCTCGGTGCCCAGGTCTACTACATTTAGATCCACTCTTGTTGCCCTCTGCTCTATCAGAGCTGCTGGCCAGACTAGAAGGGATGTGCAGCGAAGAACTAGGCCAGGGTGTCTTAGCTGCTTGCTATAGGACAAATGGGAGGGGGAATCAGCAGTGACCAGACATGAAAATACATGTGGATGAGAAACAGCCACTTTAGAGGACTAAAATGCAGGGGCAACTGAGAGCAGTGGAAGTAGCAGCAGAAAATGATGATGACAAGGTGTGTTGTTAGAGGCAGTACAGTGGAGAAAAGAGGGAAAATRTTGTTCCTATGATGAAATWAAAACTATCTTTAAGAGATACTTGTTTCTTACCCTTCAGGTTATGAATCTGCATGATTTCCTGAGAACTGTTCTCAACACGTGGTATTGCAGGTCACAACTACTTGGGCAGCGATCCYCAACTTGCCTGCCAAGACTGCCCAACGGCTGACAGCTGCCTGTGGAATGAAAGCAAAAGCCAGCTTCTCAGAGGTAAGAGGCAGAGTTCAAGTAGGAAGATCAGAGCAGATGAGTTAATGCCCCAGAATCTTCAGGTTTTCCCCCTTGTCTCCTCAGGACTCATCCATTTACTCCCTACATCCCTCAACACCTATCTGTTTGCTTTTAGGTGTGCTCCAAGGCACTCCATTAGTTCTCTTGTCCCTTCAAAATTCTTTGTTTCTTTCTAGTTCCTGCAAGATTACTCTGCTATTTGCCTTCTAGTAGCATCAAGACTGCTATGTTTGTCCTCTTGTCCTATTAAGTCCTCTTTCTTTTTCCTTTAGTCCCCTCAAAACCTCTCTGTTTGCTGTTGGTGCATCCCAGAGCCTTTGTTTTTCCCTCTAGTCCTCTCAGGATGCCTCTGCTCTCTGAGCCTCTTAGGGCCCATCTCACTGCCCTTTAGTCCCATCAGAACTCCTCCGATTGCTACACGCTCCCCCTGGGACACCTGGTTTTGCATTGGGGACACCCCAAAATCCTATGCGTTCATTGCAGCCTTTCAGTGTGCCCTAGAGTTCTCCTTTT
>NW_028186118.1:0-1168 GCF_003343005.1 Rhea americana
CCGCGGCGCCGCTTTACCTTCTTGCTCCTGGAGAGCCGCAGCCGCGTGACGGTCCCGAACTGGCCGAAGTACTCGCGGAGCTGGGGCTCGCCCAGGGCTCGCCCAGCCCCCGCGGGACGTGCCCCACGTACACGGTCCCCGCCGTCAGCCGCTCCTGCGGGCGCACAGCAGGCCGCGTCAGGCCGGCCCCGCGCCGGCCCCGCGCCGGCCCCGCGCCCCACCTGGATTCCCGAGACGGTGAAGTAGGGGATCTCGAAGCGGACGGAGATGGGCGGCCGCCCCTCGTCCTCCTCCTTCTCCACGCTGGGCAGCCCGAAGTGGGCGCGCATCAGGTGCTCCTTCCCGCCCTGCGTGGGCACCCGCTGGTGACGCCGGCCCCCCCCACGCCACCACCGCGCCCCACGCGCCCCACGGCCTCACCGGGAAGGACTTGATGGTCCAGATGACCACGTTCCTCTCCGGGAGGTACTTGGCGGAGCCCACGCTGGTCTTGAACTTGGGCGAGTCGGCGTCGCTGGGCACCGGCACGGCGATCTCCACCCCGTTGGCCACCGACTGCTTCTTGAACTGCCCCTTGGCCTGGGAAAGGGGGACGCAACACGGGGGGTGGAGGGGGGCTGGGGGCCGCGGCGGGCGGGGAGCGCTCGGGGGGTCTCACCTTCACCAGGATCTCCACCCGGCTGTGGGAGAACTTCTCGATGACCGACTCGATCCAGATGAGCGGCTTCACCTGGGGGGCGGCGGGAGACTCGGCGCCGTGCCCCCCCTCCTCCTGCCGCCCCCCACCCCCCCTTCCCCGGCGGCGGGGCCCCGGCGTCCGGGCCCACCTGGGTGTTGAGGCGGTAGGACATGAGCTCGAAGTCGCCGTCGGGGGGCACGAAGGAGATGGTGCGGTCGTTGTCGAAGCGCGAGAGCCTCACGCACTGGTGGAACTTGACGTCCTCCAGCTCCACCGACTTGTTCTTGCCCCCTGGGGACGGGGTGGAGGGTGGGGGGCCGGGCGCCGGCGGGGCTGGGGCCGGTCCCCGCGCCCGCCCCGGCGGCACTCACGTCCGGTCAGCTCGAAGAGGACGCGGTCGTTCAAGCCCAGGCGCAGCTCGGGCATCCCCGAGAGGAAGACCTTCAGCTTGATGGTGCCCACCACCTCGCTGAGCAGCACGCCGCCGCT
>NW_028186119.1:0-1147 GCF_003343005.1 Rhea americana
GGAGATGGCCCGCATGGTGTGGAAATAACACGTCAGACGAAAACTCAGTTATTAAAGGGGGCTTCAGGTGCCTGGAAGCCGTTAACTCCTAGGCACAGTAATGCCTGCAACTGGGACAGTAAGGGCTTTGGTAAGCAATATAAGGGATTTGGCACTTGTTGGTGAATGAGGTACTAAGCAACTGAGAGCAGTTGGGAATTCCAAGGCGAGAAAATTGGCAGGGACTACTAAGTCGAGGGGAAAGATAACAAGACCAGAGATGCGGGCTGATTTGCTGCAGGTAGGGGTATTATGTGATGAGATAAATGGTCTTTCTATTGCTGACTTATTTAAGCGGTGGCAGCGGTCGCCTGCTACTCATCAGTGTTGAATAGAGCCTACCGCCTCCCTGCCCCGCACCAGCTGCACAATGGAAATAGCCAGCCAAAAGACAATGAGGAGGAGGCAGGCCCCCCCCAATACCAGGGTCTGTTGCAGCTTACCGTAGCGGGGGAGTGGTGGTGGCAGGACCAGTGCCCTTCCGTACCCTTGTGAATTCCCTGGCMCTTTGGAGGAGAGATTGCTGTGCTTGCTTTAGTAGATACTGGGGCAAAGTCACTGTACCACATAGCGCGGTAGCTCCGGGGTAGGCCACCACCCATATATGCGGGTTGTGAGGATTGACCAGCCCAGCGGTAAAGGCTCTACTTACCTTAGCAATTGGCAAAACGCCCTCCCCCTCCATTTTCTACTCCCGTTTTATTAACACCAATTTATGAGTACAGCTAGGGAATCATTGTGATACTGGGTAGAGAGATTCAGACTCTGCAAGGATTGTTCTCCTTTGGAAAAAGTCCTGCGTTACCACAGTTGTGATCCATTACTCTGATTAGAGGGCGTCCAAAATGGGACCCAGTGGATTTAGCRGTTCCCCCCACTGTGGTGCAAGTGAAGCCACAGAGAATTCCTGCTGGGGAAAAGGAGCATCAGAAAACTATTGACGCTTTACCGCATGCTCCCATAATACGCCCTGCCCTGTCGGCTGTCAAGAGTCCGATTTGGCCTGTTTGGAAGCCTGAGGGTTCATGGCGTATGACTGTGGATTACAGGGAGTTAAACAGAATTGCCCCACCATTAACAGCTGTAGTACCTGACATGGTAACTCTGC
>NW_028186120.1:0-1060 GCF_003343005.1 Rhea americana
CCCTCCTTGTGTACTCACAGTGTCTAAAGAGCAGTCAGTGCCAGACAGGCTGAGGTGAGAGAGTGAGTKGCACCGGCAGAGGAGGTTCTGCAAACTCTGTCAGGAGAGAGGATTCAGAAGCTCATCCAGGACCCCTGGTATCCACCTTGGGTACCCTCTGACTCCCCATTCCCCAAGAATCCCAGCCAATCTGGCCAACTTCCTTCCTTCTAACTAGGGAGCAGAAGTGAAGATGGTGATGAATCACACAGTGACCCACACTCCATGCATGGGCCATTCGGTCCCTGGGGTGTCTCCTTGCTCAGGATGCCATCTCCAATCCTCACGTGAGGACAGGGAGGTGTCTCCACAGCAGAGTCCCACAGCTGCTGTCRGATAGGCAGGAAGATGTCACAGCCATGGCTTTCCAGGGAGCCAAGCACCTCTGCGCAAATGCACCTGGGGATGCACCTTGGTTTCAGACCCTCCAGCAACAGCCACTTCTGAGTGCCTTGGTCACTACAATGCAGAGATCAGCCTCTGAATGAACCAAGGCAAGCCCTCTCAATTCTCTCATAGAAGCAGCAAGGCCACCAGAGGAAGGAGTGCCCCCCATGTGTGCAGGAGACAGTCTATCCTACAATCTCAGAGCATTGACCCTTCTCAGCCCATAGCACTCACACTAGTGTCATCCATGGCCAGGCTGCTGGGGTTCCCGGAGAGGTCCAAGTGCCGGAGGGAAGAGCGGATGGCTTCGTTAGCTGCTAGGGCCTGGCATAATGTGCTCATTCCTGCTTGAGGGGAGGCCAAAGAAACAGATGCCCACGGATCTTGGACAGAGCGCATCCCTGCACTGTGGAGAGCCATGGAGCGGAAGAAGGGGCAATTTCCTATGTCCAGGGCAGCAGGACATTGTGTTCTTGGACATATCYTGTCCATGGCATCCCTGGGGGACTGTTCCTTCTCCTCATCCCRTGCACCCAAGTATGCTATGCCCAGCCAGGCTTTGCAACATCATTTTGGAGACATTTTATTTGCAGCCAGTGGTGAAGCTGATTCTGGGCAGAGTGTGCCATTCTCC
>NW_028186121.1:0-1106 GCF_003343005.1 Rhea americana
CTGGGAGGACTGGGGGTGCTGGGAAGGACTGGGAATACTGGGTGGACTGGGAGCACTGGAGGTGCTGGGGAGACTGGGAACCTGGGGGCACTGGAGAGGGCTGGGAATATTGGGTGGACTGGGAGCACTGGGGGTGCTGGGGAGACTGGGAGCCTGGGGGCACTGGGGGTGCTGGGGAGGACTGGGAATACTGGGAGCACTGGAGATGCTGAGGACTGGGGAGCCTGGGGGCACTGGGGGTGCTGGGAGCACTGGGGATGTTGGGGAGGACTGGGAATACTGGGGAGGTTGAAAGCACTGGAGGTCCTGGGGAGCTTGGGAAGGACTAGGGATACTGGGAGGACTGGGAGAACTGGAGGCACTGAGGAGCTTGGAGAGGACTAGGGGGACTGGGAGTACTGGGGGTACTGGGAAGCCTGGGGAGGACTAGGGATACTGGGGGAACTGGGGGTGCTGGGGAGGACTGGGGGGCCTGAGGAGGACTAGGGATACTGGGAGAACTGGGGAGGACTGGGAGACTGGGAGCACTGGAGGAACTGAGGAGACTGGGGGAGACTGGAGGCTTTGAGGAGACTGGGGGAGCTGGGAAGACTGGAGGTTACTGGGAGCTCTGGGGATCGTTGGAGAACTGGGGATATTGAGGAACTGGGAGCACTAGGGATACTGGGGACATTGAGGGAACTGGGGATACTGGGAGCACTGCAGATATTGGGGAGACTGGGGATAACTGGACCCACTGCACACTGGGAACGCTGGGGATATGAGAAGACTGGAGGCACTGGGAGCATTTAGGGCACTGGGGATACTGGAGGAACTGGGGCCCCTGGGGATGCTAGGGGGACTGGGGGAGACTGGGGGATCCTAGGAGCATGGGGGGAACTGGAGATACTGGGAGCACTGGGGGAACTGAGGATACGGAAGGGACTGCAGGATACTGGGAACACTGGTGCTCCTGGAGGACTGGGGGGCAGAGCCAATATGGGGCAGAGAGGAGACTGGGAGGATGGGGGGGCAGAGCCAATATGGGGCAGTGGGAATACTGGGAGAACTGGGAGCTAGACCTAATATGGGGCACTAGAGGAACTGGGAATAGTGGGAGGATGGCG
>NW_028186122.1:0-1138 GCF_003343005.1 Rhea americana
CTTGGTTGCATGTAGCAGACGAGGCAGCTGTGTGGGGCAGAGACGGTGGCACAGCTGGCACAGCAGAGGTCTGGCGTTCTGTGGAGGGCTGTTGCMGTGCTGAGTTGCTCTGTCAGTGTCAGACAGCCTTTCCAGTGCAGCTGCTCGCTGGGCTGATCTCTCAACGTTGGCCCTAGAAATGGAAGCGGCATCCTGCTGTCAATTTGTCGGTGCTTGTATCCGTACTACGTGAGACTTGATGGGAATGGTCTGTGTTGTAACTTTTTAGTGCCTAGAACATTACCGCTGTGTTAAGCAGCATACAAATACATAACTAACAAGATCTTGGAAATTGTGAGAAAGAAGAGCGGTTGGTTACATATGGATTGTGTGGCTTCCAGCCACAGAATAACTGTGAGAAGCAGTCAACATGAAGGTCAGAAGCTGAAGAGTAATGAAGTAGCAACCCCCAAAGTCAAATGTGGCCCCTGAAATAAGTCTGCACGCGTGCGAAGTATCATAGCCCGGTTATGCGACTGGGGTGGAGTTGGGCTAGACTCCCTGCGTTTGTTGGCCACATGTGCCAGAACTCCCGCCTACTGCAAATAATCATAAATACCTGATTTTTTTCCGAAGGAGAGAGAGGCTGCTACACAACAGAGGACCACTTTGCCTCCTCGGGGCGCCTGCAAAGATTGTGCCTGCCGACTCTCTCTCTCGCCATGCAGACGATCAGGACAAGCGTTGAGGTGGTCCTTGTCGAGATTACCATCGGGTTTGTCTGTTTGTAAGTATCTCCTAATAAACTGCTTGCTACTGAAGAGTGTTTGTGTGTGTGTGTGTGTGTGTGTGTGTGTTTGTGCTGGCTTGCCAAACGGGATGTTTGGCCCCCAGGAATCTAACTAGAACAGCGTGGGGGAAAGCTAGCCCAGCTCCTGAAGCGCAGCACTGGAGCTCAGCTTTCTTTGCTGTTGTCAAGGTGGCAGGTTGGGAGCTATTGACACCTGGAGCTGAGGGGGCAGGGCGTGTGAAAGGGTACTGCAGCAGGGCCCAGTGCATGGCGAGCAGTGCTGCTCTTAGCCCCTAAGAGTCCTTGGAGTTTTGTGGTGAGAAGGAGGGACTTCTGGTGGGAAAAGAGCCCTGTGAGTAGGAAGAGGCT
>NW_028186123.1:0-1135 GCF_003343005.1 Rhea americana
GACCCCGCAGGGCCATCCCAGACCCCACGGAGCCCCCAGACCTGCCCCACGCACCCCTCCTCTCCCCTCCGAGACCCCGCAGGGCCGCCCCGGCCCCGCTCCCCCCCGGCCCGCAGGACCCCCCGGGCCGCGCGGGACTCCCCGGCGCCGGACCATGGCGGCCCCGCCCCGCCCCGGCTCCGCGTCGCTGGTCCCGAGTGCGAACGGGGCGGGGGGGGAGGGGCGGGGGCGGCCCGACCCAGCCCCCCCTGCGGCTTCCACTTCCGGGGCTCCCCGCGCTTCTGCTTCCGCCTCCCGAGGTGGCGCCGGGGGGGCGGGGGGCGGGTTAGCGCGCCCCCAACTGACCATAGAGCGGGGGCCGCACAGACCAGAGCATCTGGCCCGGGAGCATCGAGATGGGGCAAGTCGGTGCAGAGCGCCCCCCTTCGCCGGAGCGCGGCGAGGACACGAGAGAGCAGAGCGCCCCCGACTGCTCACCATAGAGACGGGCCGCGCGGGATAGCAGCGCCTCTTTCTGCCGCTGGTCATAGAGCAGAAGCCTGAGTGTAACTAGAGCGGCTCTATAAGAACCATGAAGCTGAGAAGACGCAGGCAACCAGCGGGCCCCAAGAGAGCCATAGAGAGCCAGTTCGTCGTCGTCTTCCTCGCCTAGACCGTCTCAGCCGCGCGCTGTGACCATAGAGAGGCGAGGCTAGAGAACCCCTCTGCGCTAACACAAACACCATAGAGCCAGCTCGTGGGGACTAGAGCGTCATCCTGTGTGAAACGTAAACTATAGGGCTTAGCGGCCGGCGGAGCCAGAGCGCCCCCTGGTGCTGAGGGCCGCCACGGGGACCCCCGCTACCCCGCCGGGGGGGACACGCGCACACACACATCCCCGGTCCCGGCGGTCCCGGCGGGGCGGCGGTCCCCGCGCCGGTGGCGGTGCCGGGAGGCCCCGCGGGGAGGGGGGCGGGGGGTTGCGTGGCTGAAGGAGGAGCCGGGACTCGTTCCCCCCTCCACCCACCCCCCCGCGGTGACGCGGCCGGCGGAGGGATCCCGCCGGCTGCGCCCGTGTCCTCGCGTGCCCTGCCGCGAGGCGAGCCGACGCGCGGCGCATGCGCCCCACGGCGCGCGGACCGCGGCCCCGCCCCCG
>NW_028186124.1:0-1164 GCF_003343005.1 Rhea americana
TCTTAGGAGCTTCTCCCAATCACCATAGCCTTTCAAAGGTGGCCTCATAATGACACTGACCAGCTGTCTCAGCATTCAAGGACCCATGGACTTATGTATATCTAATTTGTTAAATATTCCTTAACCTTTTYGTCTTCCACCCAGGGTGAGTCTTTTGTGCTTCAGTCTTTCCCATAAATCTCAGGGACCAGGGATTCCTGAAGGAATGGTCTCAGTAGTAAAGACTGAGGTGAAGAAGTTGACTACCTCTGTGTTTTCYGTGTCCTTTGGCACTAAGACGCCAATCACATTCAGCAGTATATCCATATTTTCCTTCGTGTTCCTTTTGCTGCTGATAGATCTTTTCCTGCTGGTAGATCTGAGGAAGGCTTCTTTTTGTTCTTCGTTTCCCCTGCTAGATTCAAATCCATATGGGCTTTGGCCTTCCTACTTCCATTCTGAAAGACACTCAGACATTGTCTCTACATTCCTCCTGGATGATCAAACCTTGCTTCCATCTCTTGTATGATAGTTTGTTTGTTTGTTTGAAACAGGTCTCTGAATGAGTGAATGTCTGCTCTCTTGAAGTCCAGGGTTGTGATTCTGCTATTTACTTTGATCCCTTCTCCAAGGATTCTGAACTTCACCATGTCATGGGCACTTCAACTAAAGCTGCCCTTCCCAACCCTTCACATTGGCCCCAGCCCTCTCTCAACTAGTTCTTCCTTTTTTAAGTCACACCCAACAGTGTCTCCCCCTACTGACTCCTCAGTCACCTGTATCAGGCAGTTGTCATCAGTGCACTTCAGAAATCCCCTGTATTGCTTGTACCATGGTTACCCCTCCAGCTGCTATTGGGGTGGTCAAAGTGAATGTGAAGATTCTTACAGTTGTATGAAGAAGGCCTCATCTTTTTCTCTCCAGGTGGTCTGTAGCAGACACTYACAACACCACCCACATTGGTCTGCTCACTGATCCTGATCTATAAGCTCTTAAATGTCTCATCATCCCTCAGCAAACCTCCATATATTCCCACCACTCTCTCACATAAATGGCAACTCTCTATCCCTGCCCTCCCAGTGAGTCCTTCCAAAAAACCCTGTACCTCCATCACAGTGCTCCAGTTGTGTGAACTATCCCACTGTATCTCCATGCTCCCAATGAGACTGTAGCCCTGCAACTGCA
>NW_028186125.1:0-1049 GCF_003343005.1 Rhea americana
CCCCATGGTGTCCCCATCACTGTCCCATTCCCACGGTGTCCCCGTGGTGTCCCCGTGGTGTCTCCATCGCTGTCCCCGTGATGTCCCCATGGTGTCCCCATGGCATCCCCATTACTGTCCCCGTGGTGTCCCCATCACTGTCCCCATGGCATCCCCGTGGTGTCCCCATCACTGTCCCGTTCCCACGGTGTCCCCGTGCTGTCCCCATCGCTGTCCCCGCCCCCGGGCGGGCAGGCTGGCGCGCTCCACGCTGACGCTGGTGCCGCTGCTGGGGGTGCACGAGGTGGCCTTCGCCGTGGTGGCGGCCGAGCCGGCGCGCGGGCCCCTGCGCCAGGGCCGCCTGCTGCTCCAGCTGCTGCTCTCCTCCTGCCAGGTCGGCGCGCACGCGCGCGTGCAAGCACGCCGAGCGCCGGCACGCCCACGCACACACGCGGGTGCATGCACGCCGAGCGCCGGCACGCGCGGGTGCAGCCGCGCCGAGCGCCAGCACGCCTGTACGCACGCGCGGGTGCATGCACGTGGAGCGCCGTGCACGCACGCGTGCAGCCATGCCGAGCGCCGGCACACACACACGCACACACGGGTGCATGCATGTGGAGCACCGTGCACACACGCGTGCAGGCACGCCGAGAAATGGCACACACACGCACACACACAGGTGCATGCACGTGGAGCACCATGCACGTGCGGGTGCAGGCACGCTGAGTGCCGGCACACACACGCGCACACGCGGGTGCATGCACGTGGAGCACCATGCACGTGTGGGTGCAGGCACGCCGAGCGCCGGCACACACACGCACACACGGGTGCATGCACATAGAGCGCCGTGCACGCGCGGGTGCAGGCATGCCGAGCGCTGGCACGCCCACGCATGTGCATGCACGTGGAGCGCTGCACACGCGCAGGTGAATGCATGCCGAGCGCCACGCATGTGCCTGTGCAGGCAAGCTGAGCACTGGCACACCCGTGCACACACAGGTGCATGCACACCCAGCACCGCACACACGCGGGTGCATACATGCCAAGCACCTGCACGCTCGTGCACACGT
>NW_028186126.1:0-1102 GCF_003343005.1 Rhea americana
CCCGGGGCCCAGGCGTCCGGGGCCACCACCCCGAGCCACCCGTGACCACCGCCTGGGGCCCAGGAGTCCGGGGCCACCACCCAAAGACCTCCTGGAAGCCCATCAAGAGGCCCACGGCCACCACCCCGAGCCCCCCGCGACCACCGCCCAGGGCCCCGGCGTCACCTTTGCTCTTGTTCCTCATGGCCGACTTGAGCAGGGCGGCCTTGAGGGCGGCCTTGGTGTCGTCGGAGATGGCGCCGTCGCGCTTGGGGGCCGGCGGGGCCCCCGGCTCGGCCTTGACGCGCGGCGAGTCCATGGGGCAGTCGGGAGCGGGGCCGGGGCTGGGCATGTCCACGTCGGCGCAGGGCCAGGCCACGGCGTTGGCGGGGGCCATGGGGACGTCGGCCACGGCGCCGCCGGCGCCGGCCATGGGCGCGTTGGCCATGGCGCCGTTGGCCTTGCCCATGCCCATGGCGGCGTTGGCCATGGCGGCCTTGGCCATGGAGGTGCCCGCCAGCCCCATGGCGGCGTTGGCCAAGGCACCGTTGGCTAAGGCAGGGTTGGCCATGGCGGCGTTGGCCATGCCCACGTTGGCGTTGGCCAAGGCGGCGGTGGCCACGGCGGCGCCGGCGTTGCTCACGCCGATGGCGGCGTTGACCGCGGCGCCGTCGAGGTTCACCCTGGAGCCGTTGACCGCGCTGCCGTCGGCGTTCACGCCGGCACCGTCGAGGCTGACCATGGCGCCGTCAACGTTGACCGCGCCGCCGTCGAGGTTGAGTCTGGAGCCGTCGAGGTTGAGTCTAGGCCCGTCGACGTTGACCCTGGAGCCATCAAGGTTGGCCATGGTGCCGTCAAGGTTGACTCTGGAACCGCCAAGGTCGGCGATGGAGCCATTGAGGTTGAGCCTAGACCCATCGAGGTTGACCATGGCGTCATCGATGTTGACCCTGGAGCCACCAAGGTTGGCCATGGAGCCATCAAGGTTGGGCATGGAGCCATCGAGGTTGGTCATAGAGCCATCGAGGTTGGCCATGGAACCATCGAGGTTGGCCATGGAGGCATCGAGGTTGGCCATGGGGCCACCAAGGTTGGTCATAGGGCCATCAAGGTTGGCCATGGA
>NW_028186127.1:0-18721 GCF_003343005.1 Rhea americana
AAGTGAGTGCCTTTTCTTAGCGCCCCCACTGCATGGCCCACCCCTCAGCACCTCTTCTCACCTCCACCCTTGGGTGCCCTCACGCTGGCAACCCCTGCCCCCAGCTGCTGCCCTGGGAGCCCCCATACTGGCACCCTGCAACCTCCAGCTTCCTGCTCCCCTCTCCCCAAACTGCTGGGTTTTGGCACCACTAACTCCCARCGCTCCTCATCCCTAGGGACCTGAACCCCCCTCAACATCCCTAAACTGGCACCCTCTGTCCCCTTTTTTCTCCCCATTCCCCTTCCCCCAGGGAGACCTGGCATCCCTAAGCCACCCTGCTCTGAGCGGGGCACCATTCCCTGGGCCGGGAGCCCCCAGCCCCTTGGGGATATGCAGTTTCTCAGCCCCACACGCTGGTGTGGTRCCCCCCAAACTGACACCCACAGGCAGGCAGGGCTAGAGACCCTTCCCCTTAGCTTTAGCAGAGCCTGTGGGGTGTGTTGAGACCTGCCCGCTCTCTGGAGCGCGGGGAAGCAGTGGGCATGACGTGGCTGCCGCCATGAAGTTGTTGTGTTCCCTGGCTCTGTGAATGTCGCGCCCGGGGGAACGGACGAGCTACCTCTTGCGCCTTTGGAAGAGGAGTGGTGTGAGGCGACCGCGGCCGTTGCGCGTTACCAATGCCTGGCAATGTTTCTCGTCGCAGTGACGCTGTACGGTGTGTTCACCAACCACTACTCTGCGAATGGCCCATCTCGCTGTCTCCTCCTGGAGCTGCTGGACATCAGCGTGTCAGAACTGCTGCTGCACTCCAGCAACCAGGGCTGCTCCATGTGGATGATCCAGCACTGTGCCCGAGACGTCCTCGAAGCCCTGGCTTTCCTGCACCATAAAGGCTATGTGCATGCAGATCTCAAGCCACGCAACATCCTGTGGAGCGCGGAGGAGGAGTGCTTTAAGCTCATTGACTTTGGACTTAGCTTCAAGGAGGGGAATCAGGTTTGGCACGTGCTGCTCTTGAAGCAGTTGTCTCTGTCTATGTTGAACTGCGCAGGTCTGCGCTGCTTCCAGCTCAGTGGTGCTAAGCAGATGTGCACTAGGTGGGRGGAGAGCTCGGGTCACGTGAAGTTGGCTGTAGGAAATGGGGATGGGGACTGTTTTCCAGGGATCAGATCTGAACTGGCATTCCTGTATGTGGGGGCATAGGGATCCACGTGATCAAAATAGTAGCTGAGTTTGATACTAAAGGCTTCCTGGAAGGCTGAAATGCTGTTTTGCCTTAAAACAGAAGCACATGTTCCCATTCTCCTTGCATGCCTTTCGTTCCTGTTAATGTGTTGGCCTCTGTGATACCCAGGACAATGAACTCCACAGTTAATGATACACTGAAAAAAAAAAAGTGTTTTCTCACAGCTTCCAGGAAGGTTTGCTAGTTTTTTGGTGGCTGGATGGATGGGAGTGCCCAGATCCACAGGATTTCCTTTTACCATCCCTCATCTCATGTACTAGTAATCTGGGCCTCACCAGTTAATAGCATTATCTCTGGCATTGTCTCTGTTCTCTGTAGTTTCATCCTCTCTTCAGCAGCTTCCCTTTTTAAGTCCGTATGTTCCTCTCCTGTGCAATTGTGTTGACCAAAGCTCTTGCTCCAGCAGTGAGTAGGTAGCATCTCTTCTTTACAGCCGTAGACAAGTCCTTACCTGTTCTGTTCTCTGCTTTTCCTGTTTGTTGAGCTTCCAGACCCTTTTCATACTGTCACCTTTGCTTGAGACTGATAGTCTTTTTCTTGAAGTTTGTCCTTGCCATTTTCGCTCTCTTCCATGGCCTTTGATAAAAGCAAGGGCTGCTCATCTTTCTACAGAGAACCTCGGGAGATTCTGTTGTCGGCTCGGAAGAGTTTCCTTCATCCCTCCCTTTGCCCCAGTAACAGTCTGTGAGGGGTATCAGTAAAGCTTTTTGATCAGATAGCCTCTTAGCAAATTTGCCTCTTCACTGAATGATGTGCAGTAAGGAGCCTAGTAAACAAGCTACAGTTTTTCCTTGCAGGCATTCTTCTGGGTTGTCCCTATTGCACCCTACTCATCTAGAGGCTTTAAATTCATATTTTGCAACTGGTTTACCTGKTATTGACAGCAAAACCCGCTGATCTGTGAATATTAGAGGATTGCGTGGGTAGTCTGTCTCTGAATTCTTTGGTACAGTAGCTGATTTTAATGTGTGTACTTCTTAAAAACTCTTCCATGTTGTTCTTCCATTCTCTTGTGGTTTTGGCCATACATCGTTTTGTGCTGGTAATCTGTTGCTGTCTATCAGCAAAAAACACTCTCCTGGTGCCATGTCTGCTGCTGATAGATTTATATATGTGTGTATATATATATATTTTTTTTTTTCTTTGGGCCAGTATGTTGCTAATTGCTCTATGAGTTTCCTTCCCTAAGATGATCTTGTGTTTTATTTGCTTCTACAGTTCCTTCTCCTTGGCTTTCTTGAGGCTGGATTTCCTCTGCCCAATCTCGGGAACTTCCTGGCTGGRCCGATGAGCTTTCTGACCCTGCCCCCACTGCCTTGTCTAGCAGCACACATGCATGCTTTTCTTATCTGAGTCGGACMACGTTACTTGCATTTGTGACAACTCTGCCCAGCTTTTCCTTGCATAACTTTTTCTGCTGTTACTGTTTAACAGAGCGTGGTTAGCATAGAGCAAGGTCTCAGCCATGTAGATGTCTCACAATATTTCAGATATTTCTCCCTAAATTGCTTCCTTTGCTTTGCTATAGGTTCTGCTCTCTGCTGATAGGTGGAGGGACCCTTCTGAGCCTTTTTTTTTTTTTTTTTTTTTTTTTTTTTTTTAAGGTTATGAAACACTTATGACTTTGTTCCCTGAAAGTGCCTTTTGGAAACTTTATCTTCACAGAAGTGAAAGAAACAGATAATTTTGATTTAAATGTATTCTCCTGTGCAAGGATTCTCAGTCCTGCACTTCATCCAGAAAGCAGACTCACATTACAGTGTTTTAAAACAGACCCTCCTATATTGAAAAGAACCAGTGCGCGGTTTGTCATTGGAGATTCACAAGACTCAGATGGAGCCATAGCCAATCTGATCTAGCTTTGGCTCTGAGCAGGAGGTTGGAGTGGAGATGTTCGGATGGCCCTTCCAACTACGCTTCTGTGATTCTATGATTTATCCATTTTATTTTAACCAGACAGTGTGGGGGTATTTCACTCTCTCCAGCCTCGGCAGCTAAGCAGATAATGATTGCTGCAGTGCTTCTGACTGCAAGGCAAGAGAAGAAGGAGGTGCGTGGGAAGCACCTTTGGTAATTTCCTYGTCTGAGTGTTAGATGCCTGCCTTGTTCTTAACGTTTTTTTCCAGAGAACATCAATAGTTGAATAACGGAAGCAGTTACTGATCATCACTGCTCAGGCTAAGCTGTTTGTGCTCTTGTTCAGTCAGTGTGGGAGCACATTGCAGGTATTCAGCCCTTACCCTGAAGTTTCCAGAGTGCTCCACACTTAGAGATCAATGGGCCATCTTGCAGTGAGGCTCAGTATTTATATTAGGCCTCTTTCCTCCAAGCAATGTCTTCTTCCTGAAAGACTGGATTTCAGTGGCATTCCTACTGTGCTGCTGGGAGGTGTTTCCTCTTCTAGACTGCTTTGGGTTTTTTCCTCATCAGCACAGCAGTTTAGTGAGTTGAACTACCTGTCTAACATGACTGGCTGTATAATGCTCTCTGTCAATTTAGTAACAGTATTTAGCTGACCCACTTGGAAGGACCTCTAAGCTGATCTAAGGGTGGAGTAGAAAACCTGCGTCTGGAAAGCTAACTTCTTGTTTTTCTTTCATCTTACGCAGGATGTGAAATATATTCAAACAGACGGGTATCGGGCTCCAGAGGCAGAACTGCAGAACTGCCTGGCACAGGCAGGGCTCCAGAGTGAAACGGAGTGTACCTCTGCTGTGGATCTGTGGAGTCTGGGAATTGTTTTACTGGAAATGTTCTCAGGAATGAAACTGAAACATACAGTCCAATCTCAGGAATGGAAGGTGAGTGAGAACTGCTGCTGGTGCTCATGCTTACACCAAACAAGTCCTTGTGCTTACTGTCTGTAACCTGGGTTCATGAGGTAGCACCTGGGAATTAGTGTTTCCAGGAGATTTCTCATTTCCATTGTCTCAGGATTTAAGTTTTCAGAGCCTTAAGAGACCCCCTTGCCCTGTGCAGCTGGCATGTGTGAACACTGCCTGTGTTCTTAGTGAAATTGTGGGGCTCCAGAATTCTGCGTTTTAAGCCTATGGCTGGCCAAGGCTGGTAATCTGGGTTGTGCTGATTGTACTTGGCCCAAAAGGAAGAATGATGTAGATCACTGGTGACTGCCAGCTAGGTCAGCAGCATAGTGACAGAGCAGTGATTCACTCTGTTTAGTCTAACATTAGCTCCAACTTGGGGTTTTCTCATAAGTGAATATCCTCAGAAAACAAGAGGAAAGTCCTGTTATGAATAAGGAGCCTGATTCTGTCCTATCCTCTGAATAAATTAATTTGTTTCATGCTCTCCTTCCCAATAAAAATATCTATTCAGCATCGTAATATCACAGTAAGAACAAGTGTGTCTGCACTTGAAACTCTCCCTATTTCACATAGACAAATGGGAAAACTTCATCTGATGTGATCACCTAATGGTTTAACATGTGAGGCTTGAGYGTCAGGGATATTTCACATAAGCCAGGTGCCAGGAGAAGGGGATTAGGCATCACTTTCTGACCTGGATGAGGAAGGCTCTGGTACTGTGACATTATAACAAGCTTTGCGCTAGTATTTTCTTTCCTGTCTAAGCATCACTGCTTTTTCTTTCCAGACAAACAGTTCTGCCATCATTGATCGCATTTTTGCCAGTGAAGGGGTGGTTAATTCAGCCATTCCAGCTTATCACCTCAGAGACCTTATCAAAAGGTACCTTATAACATTTAGTAAATTTCTTAATGGGGTACTCTCGTGCTCAGAAAGCTTTGTTGCTTTTGGCAACTTGGAGCCCAAACCTCATGCTCCAGTATCTATAACCTCCCTGCTACTGTACTGGTAAAAAGTGGTAGCATTAGCAGAGATGCTTCAACTCCTCTAATTTTTGGCACAACTTGGGAGTAGGCACATAGTGAATATCAGTCATAATGTTTGTTATTTGGAGTGTCGATGCTTTGCTCATTTCGTGTCTGAGTTGTATTTGGGGAAAACTGGAAAAATAACAGTACCGTGAAGATTTTCCTCCTTTAGAGGAGTGGTGTTAGAAATCGGGGGGGAAGATGCTAGTGCTTTTCCACTGCTGTCACGATTCAAATATGCTGTGTGCAGCTCCCAACTGAGAGGTCTGTAGAGGGGTTTGTTGTCGCTGTCCCAGCGACTCAGCGGTCTGTTGGAAGCTGCAGAGAGGAAAGGAAGACCAAACTCAGCAGAGAAGGCATCTAGAGCCACTGGTATTTAAAGCTGAATTGAGGAAGTTCTCAGGAAAGTACTGGCCTATTACCTGCTTTGAATCCTATTTCCAAAAAGGTTTGGGAGCTCATAGTGTCATTACTTTCAAGAGACTGTGCATGCGTGTCTGAGACATAGGTCGAAYGTTCTGAACAGGTGGAGCTGGAACATGTGCCTTCTGTAAACTTATGGGTGAGCAACTTCCATAACTTGGTGTTGAAGGGCATCTGGAAGGAAAACCCACTGCATTGTGTACACAGAACACTTCAAAGGAGTCCTGCTTCTGTGCTTGTAGCTCAGAATGAAAGATTTGCTTCTGACTGTTCTCCTTGTATCATAAGCACCTTGAAGATAGGCAATTTTGCTGTACTGGCTTCCAGACTGATTTGAATTTGCAGATTTGTAGTTGTCCCRTGTAAGTGCATAAGGGTGTCTCTTCTCTTGCAGCATGCTTCATTGTGACCAAGGAAAGCGAGCCTCTGCTGAGAAGGCTTTATGCAGCCCATTCTTCAGTATTCCCTTTGGTAAGCCATGCGTGTGATCCCTGATCACGGCTTTCTCAGCATGTGCTGCAGGCAGCGCTGGGGTGCAGTTAGACTGTGGTGTTTTGGGTTCTGGTCTCTTTGCTGCTTGCTTGTCCTTTGTGACCCTTGCCAGCCTTGCTGCGGTAATATTTTAAGTGCTCTCAGTGCTGTCCTGTCCCTCTAGCCATGTGGGCTGTCACTCTCCTTGGTTGCACTCTCAGTGAATTCTGTTCAGATCAAACTGAACCAGAGTGTATTGACAACACCATTCAGCTGAGGAAGACAGAAATGGCAAAAGTACTTAGCCAATACTGTGACTATTGATGTACTTTTAGGGTAGGCTGATGGCTTTTCTTTAGCTAAGTTTCCTGTCTCAGAAGCCAGGAATGTGACCAACTAAGGCAGTCTCTGATGGAGGCATTTGCTGCTGCCTTCACTTTGACTGGCTCAGCAATGCCAGATTCTCACAGGGCTGGAGGCCATTTTGGGGTGTGGCAGAGCGGGGAGTGCGGCAAAGCGCGGGGTACAAGCCTGATTTTTGCAGTGACTTGAAGGTTGGGGCATGCCTCTTCTGGTGTCAACGTGGCGAGTCAAACACAGTTCCTCTGTCACTGACATCTCTTTGATCTGTCATTTCCTCATCAGTTGAGGAAGATGATGGTGTTTCCCTGAGTCTTTCCACCTGGGTGGGTGTTTGGTTGTCTGCAAAAGATGGGCTGGGACCACCTTCCTTAGGCTCATGGCCCTCCTGGTTTTCTGTTTCATAGAATCGGTAAGGTTGGAAGGGACCTCTGGAGGTCATCTAGTCCAACCTCCCCACTCAGCAGGGTCACCTAGAGCATGGTAGACAGGGTTGCATCCAGGCAGGCCTTGAAGATCTCCAGAGAAGGAGACTCCACAACCTCTCTGGGCAACYTGKTCCAGTGCTCCGTCACTCTCACAGGGAAGACATTCCCCCTCACGGTCAGGCAGAACTTCCTGTGCTTCAATTTCTGCCCATTGCCTCTTGTCCTGTCACACGGGACAACTGAAAAGAGTTTGTCCCCGTCCCCTTGACACCCTCCCTTCAGGTACTTGTACGCATTGATCAGATCCCCCCCTCAGTCTTCTTTTCCCCAGGCTGAAGAGGCCCAGCTCTCGCAGCCGTTCCTCGTAGGGCAGGTGCTCCAGCCCTCTGATCATCTTTGTAGCCCTACGCTGGACTCTCTCCAGTAGCTCCATGTCTCTGTCGTACTGGGGAGCCCAGTACTGGACGCAGTATTCGAGATGAGGCCTCCCCAGGGYTGAGTAGAGGGGCAGGATTACCTCCCTCCAACATTTTCATACTTTCTTGTAATACAGTATTTAAGGCAGTTGCTGCACATTGATGATATAAACTAGCAGCAGAAGCTTTGAGTAGACGTTGAATAGTAGTTCTATCTTTGCTCCAACTCAACCTTGCAAACAAAAAGTCAAACACTATTTGCCTGCAGACCCTTCTTTCCAATATATACTCACAAAAAAAGAAAAAAAAACAACRCGCARCACAGTGCAATGTATAGTTTCAGTAAACAAAACCAATCTGTCTATTCAGATTCTGAATTGGCTCTTGCATTGTCTGTCAAGTTCTAATATTAAAATTGCAGAAAAATAAGTTACATTTATGCTCTAAAACTAAACATCCATTTCTTATTTCTTCAGTAACATTCTCCAGAGCTTGTCTGCTTTCAAGAATACCACTGAAGAGCTCTTCTGCTGCATAAATCAGTGCTTAGGGTATCCAGCTTCCAGCTGTACTAGGGTTCTCCCTTGAATCTCAGCTATGCTTTTCATAAGTTGCTTGATGAACCTTGCAGTGAAGGTTAGCTTTTTTCTTTCCTGAAGCTGCATCAAGATGTTGACATTCCTGTTTATTAGGGAAAGGTAACAAACTCATCCCTGTTTTCTTCTGCARGGAAACTTCTCCTGCACCTCAGAAACTGGGACTGTTGTAATCAAAGCCACCTTCCATGAACCTTGCAACCAATATTGCTTTAGAGCAGAGGGGATAGTATATTGCTCTCTGGTCTAGTTTTAAACACACAGCCCTTGAACTGTACCTGTTTGTACTAGGAAGCCGCTTCTGTGGTTGGTGTGGCAACTTTATACAGCAGCTTCAGTTTTTCTTAGTTACTGGTTCTCTTTTTTGCCAAAGTTGTGCTGTCAGCTTGTCTGCACACAGAAGCATTTACTGTTTCTTTCCTAGGAAGTTGGAAAATTATCTCTGTCATTACCTTTCGCTTGGACACAGTTTAGAATGAGAACAGCTGAGAATGGCTCTCCTTGCCATTTACTGCCAAATCTTGGCTCTCCAGATCATCAACTTATTTCCTGAGCTGCTTGCAGGCTGCAGCCCTTTGTGTTGTGAGTGTGGTTGATACCACTAGGAACTTTTGGGTAGGAGCAGAGACACAGGGCAGAAGTACCTCCTAGGACAGAAGGGAATTGCAGGAAATGTATTTCTCACTTGGCTGCAGGAAGCACAACTAGATTTGAGTATTAGGGGGTTGTTTATATCCCTTCCTTGAAAAAGGACATATGAAATGAAGACAGACTTATGCACTTTAATGGAAGGGGCCCCTTATAAGATTGAGGCCAGTTACGTGTTCTTTCAATCCTCTGTTCTTATATTGTTTCTCGATTGCCAGCAGTCCTGTGAAAGAATGGTCACAAGGGTTTGCTTGCAGCTGGAACGTGCCTGTTTATCTGAATGTGGCACTTCTCCCCGAAGAGCTGGCTCTGAGCCCTGTCTGGCATAGTCTAGACTGATAAGACCCTTCGTCCTCCCAGCTTTTCATAAGGAGTCTTCCATGTTGCACAGAAGGAGGTTTATAACGCGTGTGCTTCCCTACCATCTCCTTTTGCACTGTGAAAACCACATGTTTTGTCTGAGCCTGGTAGAGAGGTCAGCTCTTCGATACAGTGCTTAGCTGGAAAAGTATTTCCAAGGAAGTAATCACCCTGTATCTTTACAGAGCTAATCAGAYGGCTCAAACTGGAGACATTTCTTCCCTTCTCTTCCCCCTGTCTGAAATGATCTTCAGGGAGTATGTGGCATTATTCGGTTATTTTTCTTTTTTGAAAAGTGTCAAGAGCTCGACCAAGGAAAAGGGTTACTTGGCCCTGTGCACAGTAGTTAGCTGTTCCATGGAGTTAAAATATCTCCATTGACTTTTTTACTTTCCCTCCTGGAAAGTAAAGACTCCTCCTGGAGTCTTGTCCCTGAAGCTGGATTTGGGAGTGCAGATTGCATGTGTTTGCCTTGAAGGAGTGCATGAGCACCAGCTCTCAAGCAGAACTGTCAAATACAAGAACCGTAAGGTACTGGTATTGTGTTCTGCTATTGTAGCTTACAGATGCCATTAAAAATGCATTAACACTTTTCAAGTACTGTAAGCCAGCCTCCTAGATCT
This sequence comes from Rhea americana, assembly GCF_003343005.1. Lineage (NCBI taxonomy): Eukaryota > Metazoa > Chordata > Aves > Rheiformes > Rheidae > Rhea > Rhea americana. Next base: position 9,407 of record NW_028186127.1, read on the forward strand.
TAAATTCAGGACTGGCCTGCTGGTCCCTTTTGAGAACATGGAATCAAGCTTTTGTCTTTTAAGAAGTTACACTACCTACCCTTGCTACTTTGGGTTTCTAGAAGTCCTGTGTCTTCTCTCACGAGAAGTTATTCTTGTACTTTGGCACTAATCTGCTCTCCTTGACTGTTTCTTAGTTCCATAGTASGATGCATGCAACGCTACTCCAAGTTGTCTGTGAGCTGCCCGTTTCCTAGGGCCAGAGGACCCATGGCGGCAGGCTTTATTTCTGCTCCCGGAAAGTTGTTCACAGGCTCACTGCTCATCTGCCTCCCTCTGGTGGCCATACTCTATTCTATACTACTGTATTATTTAAGAAGTTAAATTATTTTCCCTTTTTTTCTCTCCCAAGATTACGTGATAGTCTTTGAAACAGTGGGTTGCAGCTGAATTTTTGGAGGGGTCTCCTGTTTTATGTGGTATTTAGGGAACAATTAGGACACATCCTAGAGAGAGCTGAGGCTTGTGCCTTAGTGCAGCTTAAGAACTGGAGACATGGAATCTGGTYAGCCTGTTTTCAGCTTGTGTGGTACCACAGAGTGGGAATCCTGCAGTAAAAGGAGAAACAAGTTGCAGAGTAGTTCTCCTTTCATCTCCTCACATCCCCATATATAAGGGGTAGGTTGCTCAACTATCTTATCCCTTGATAGATGCATCAACTTCTAAATCTGAGCGAAGCAGCCGTAATTCCAGTCTTAATTGCTGCTAGCTTTGTAGCTGTGAAGGCATTTTCAGGTGCTGGCCTCAGTATTACTGCATAGTGCACTAATTCTTCTGGGAGAGTTTCAGTGCACAGTTGGAGGCAGGGTGGATAAAAGCTGTAAACACAAGTAATAGCAATACTGCACTGCAAAGAACAGTTAGAGCTTGTGTATGATAAAATCACATATTGCATCTTCTCCCTGTTTTATTGCTCCTTTGGACTATGATTCCTTTTTTTTTCTTCTCTAACTTTGTGGGTGTCAAAACAGCTCCCCATATTGAAGATCTGGTGATGCTCCCAACGCCTGTGCTGAGGCTGCTAAATATTCTAAGTGATGCTTCTCTACAGAGCGAAGAAGAATACGAAGGTTGGTGTATGCCATGCAATTCTCATATAGCAATGTTGTCTCAAATTATTTTATTTGGATTTGGGGATGTCAGAGCAAGTGAAGGAGCATTTAGCAGGTGTAAGAAGAGCAAGCAAGGAGCTTCTCTGCTGAGCTGGGTGGAATGTGCCAACAGAGGATAGACTGGGACTAAAAGGTTGAGATATGAAGCAGAGTTTGTAGTGAATCCCTGGGGGAATCCAAATTAAAAAAAAAATCTTAGATTTTTCTTCTTTGGTTAAATGCCCACAGACCTCCTTATTTGTTTGTGGCTCTGAACTTCTGCTAGACATGGCCAGGACCCTGTAGAGCCCAACAGCAGGAATCCTCGGAAGTTTGCTAATTAACTTATCCAAGGTCTCGACAAAGAACTAAAATAACTTGTTTGAATTCTTGAACTGTAGCAAAACTATAAGTGATATGCAGCAAGCACGTTTGTGGAACTTGCATTTCTACTTGCTCTCAAATCCAAGTAAGTGGCAGAAGCTACAGAGCTTACTCTGGGGATGAGAGTCTAAAAGTCTAAGTTCTGCTCATACAAAGAAGGGTTTGTGGCAGCTACTTTGGTTCCCCTTCTCCAAGTGCCATGACAGAAAAAAATGCTAACAAATCTTAGATGTTTTAGCTGCTAGAAGGCCAATGTTTGTGTGTGTGCAAGGAAGGCACTGGCCATGTGCTCCAAGCCCCATTCTCAGAGGGATTCACTGCCCTGCAGATCTGTGTTCCCAGGCCTCAGTTTGGATACTTTGTCTTGTGRTTTGGCTGTTAAGCAGTGTCAGTTTCTCTGTGCCATTTCTGGCTTATTTATCTTAAACTGGGAGCAAAAATAATGTATGTTGACTAAAGGTTGTTGATGATCTGGCCTTTGTTTCCTTCTTAACTCATCCCAGTTTGCAAAGTGAAAGAACCAGCTCTTTCTTTTCTCAGATATCCTGGAAGACATAAGAGAGGAGTGTCAGAAATATGGTCCGGTGGTTTCCTTGCTTATTCCAAAAGAGAATCCTGGTAAAGGCCAAGTAAGTGAACGGAGGGAAGAGGCTGTGGATTCCCATATACACTCCAGATGCCCCAGCACTGCTTCTCTCCTTAAATCTCACGGATGATGAAAGTGCTAAAAATAGCTGCTTACCTTGAGAGACAGCACAGGTTCYTTTCTGCATACATAAGGTTCCCTAACCTGGAAGGACCCTGCACAGCCTTAGAAGAAGAGCTGGGGTATGAGAGAGAAGAGGACAAAGCAATGGGTGGGAGAGGAAATGTTGAGGATGTAAAGCATCATTGTGCTTTATCCCATAYGTGACCCCTAGAAATGGTGAACAGGAGGTGAAATTCCAGTTCAGAGGCACAGATGCTTCCTTTGTAGCACCACGGCTCTGTGCTCAACCAAAGGTGAAGGGAAAAGATTTGACTGGGAACTGTTTCCCCAAAGCAGTGGGCACTGCAGAAGTGGAGGGAGCGGACGGTGTGGTGCAGTGGGAGTGCTGTTTCTCTTCTCTCTCTCTTTCAGGTCTTTGTTGAATATGCAAATGCTGGTGATTCCAAAGCTGCCCAAAAAATGCTGACTGGCAAGATTTTTGATGGCAAGTTTGTTGTGGCTACATTTTACCCACTGAGTGCCTATAAGAGAGGATATCTGTACCAAAACTTGCTGTAGGCAGTAGCAACAATCAGGAGAGTTGTCTTGCTCCTCTTCCTCACGTCATGTTTTACAGTTGAATGTACAAAGAGCTTCCTAGCCCTGCTTTTAAGTCATCTGTAAAGGAGAGATGCAAAAGACTGAAACGGGCTTTGAAATCTTTACTGCTGCTTTGTGATGTGCAGAGGAGGCCTGGATGGCTTTAAGCGTGTGCTTGTGTGTGTGTTGTGCTTGCTTGTTTACATTAGATGTGTGGCTTTGCCTGCCCTTAGCAGGTGYTCAGGTGACCAGAGTAGTGACTATGGAAGTCTTGGGAGGCAGAGCAGATCTTGAAAAGCATCTTTTAAGTGATTGAATTGAGACCATTTCACAATTTGGCCCTAGCAATTGTCTTTGTTTGGGGAAGGAATTTCTTTGTTAAACTTTCAACCTACCCTGTAATATCTGTGCTCCCCTCCAATGGGGAGGAGAAGGAAGGCTTCCCTGGCTTTTTGGGTGTCTGTGGTAAAAAAGCAGAAGCACCATCCTCTCTAAGGTAGATTGGGAAGACAGACTTTGAGTCTTCACGTCACAGAGCAGAGRGAGGCAGTGAAATGAGATCTGCCCGGCCTACAGAGTTACCCTGTCACTGACTCGACCTGAGAAGAGCCATACATCTTACCTGGCGCAGGTGCCCTGCTGGGCTTGTGGAGTGAGGTGTGGGTGAAGCTGCCTGCAGTGAGCTGAGCTTGCTTTTGTGGGGGTAGGCAGGAGCTGAGCAGTTGTGGATAAATGTCTTCAGAGCAGTGCCAGTCTCAGTCCCAAAAGAAGCTGTAGCACTTTGTAGCCTGAAGTGATGTGAAACCTCTGTCATATGGAATCATCTTCCTTAGCTTGTAGCCTGTGCTGGCACTGATGCTCTGAACTCTGATGCCAAATCATCTGTAATATTTAAGTGTCTTTAGGTGATATTTTTGAAAAGAGTGCTAGAGCACGCGGTATTCTTCGTGTCTCCAGCAGGACTCCTGTCCTGCAAGTCTTCTAAGAGAGAGAAAATACTTGTCCRTTGTAGGTTCCGTGCTTGGCTTTTGTGATGTGTGTTTTGGTTTTGCATTAACCTGTTAAAATTGTTGTAGATGAGAAGCACTGACACTTTTGGTCCTTCATAGGTTACACAAAGGGCCGGAGGCAATCTGAGATCCTGTATGGAAAGGGCTTGGTCGCTAATCTGACTTGACCGGCCAGAGTAATGTCATGGACAACAGCCCCATGCTTTTGGGGGAAAGAAGCTGGGTGAGCTCTGTCACTGCTCTCCCTGCTCATGRGGTTTTCCTGCAGGGGCAGAGGGTCGCTAACACAGCAGCCAGCATGGCTCAGCGGCTGTGCTTCCCAGGGCTGTGCAAACCCGTCTGCCCAGCTGAGCCCCTCCCTGCAGGGGCTGAGCAACCCGCTCCTGGGGGGCGCAATGCGGAACAGCCTTATGCAGAGGGGGAAGAGCGTATCTCGGCTTGAAGGCATGGCACCAGTTCTGGTGATGAGGAGAGCTCTCCAGTCAGAAGCCCTCACGAATTCCTTTTTTCCAGCTGAAATACCTGGGGGTAGCTGCCCGAACTGTCTCTGAGCCTCCCTGGAGCTGATTTACCTTGCAGTTAACATTCTGCACCCTGCTGCTGCTGCTGGACTTGCTGGAATCCTGCACTTAACGTTCCTCTTGATTCTTGCTCTGTGCACATGTGTGCAGTGCGTCAGAACAGATGTCTGCAGCATTTCGYGAGTCTGAGTTCCTCTCTGTCCTGGGCTGGAGTCCTGTTTACTTTTCCCAAACTTCCCCAGGAAGGACCAAAATTTTTTTTTTTTCTGTTGCTGTGAGGTGGTAAATTTTCCAGGAAAAAAATTCTCACAATGAGTTTTTAAGGTATGATTTGCTGATTGGACTCTTTCCAGAATGATGGTACTTTGGTGTACATTGCTCTACAGCAGCCTTACGTAGATGGGGTGTGTGATTCATTTGCTTTTAATTTGGCTGTTCTTGCTGTGAAGCACTACTAGTGCCTGGAAGGAACTGGATGATTAGTCAGATGAGGTTTTTCTTTTTTTGTGTGGAAAAGCAGTGTTTAAATTGTTTTAAGTATTCTAAATATTGGTAAATATTGACAGCTTCCTCATCACCGAGTTGCTGCTGTCTCTGGCAGGCTGAGCCACAGATAAAAGCACTTAGGCTCAGAAATCTGCGTGTTAAATGCTGTCATGTTAGCAACATTAAACAGGCTGCATGCATGCATGTCAGCTGGCAGAAGAAGACCCAAGAGCTCCTGCCAAGCTGAGCGTCAGCCTGTGCGGGAATGCAGCGAGCTCCCCTGGGTGCAGGGCGTGAGCTCGGAGAGGTCTGTCACTGTAGAGTGGTATGTGAGCAGAGAGATGGCATCGTGCCGGGATGCAAATGCAAAACATCACCTCCTTGGATGCGTTTCTCTTGGACTGCGAGCTGGTCTCTCTCTCCTTTCAAATATATCTCCTTTTAAGTCAGAATTGTGCTTTGGATTTGCAGCTAAAGATAAGAGCCATACCAGGATTAACCTTTAGGCACTAGCTAGAGCCTGCTGCTGCAGCGTGGTGGAGCTGTTCCACCAAAGAGTTTTGTTTAGCAAATTTAATATGAATTAAATCAACCTGCGAGGTGCAAGCTGTTGTCACCAGCTTTTTTGGATGCTCAGTGAGCAGGCCTGAGCTCCGAGTCAAACAAAGACCCAAAGCTGCTGTTGACTTTTTTGTTGTTTTGTTGTTGTTTTTATTTTATTTCTTCTCCTCTTTCTCCTGGCAAAAGTTAAAGATGTTGATCTGTGTCCTGTCACTGGCTTCAGTCCCTTGCTGTGAGGGTACCGGAAGCCCCAGAAACTCCTAAGAATTGGAAGCATTTTATCATCTTCCCACACCATCTGCCTTCAAAGCCTTTTCTATCAAGCTGGAGCTCACTGTAGTGTAACAGTGAGATATTGGYGGCTGTGGTGTAGCTCCAGACCTGCTAAAACCTCTGCTGTTACCTCTAGATTGTATCTAACGCATGCATGGTGATTAGGCTGGATGCACATGTCCTCAATTGTGCCTGGATAGGCCTGGCTTGCTTTGTTTCCAAAATACTATGTGCTACCGGTACAGAAGTCTTGGGGTTTTCCACTTTGCTTGCTGGKTTTCTTGGTCTGTGCTGGCATGGCTTCCCTCCAAAAGCCACCCTTCTCCAGAACTACTTAAAGCAGCATTAAAATGCTGCTCGGCTCGGGCCCTGAGGGTGGCTGTACTCCTGGGGCTGCTGACCCGTGTCCTTGGCGAGCACAGTCAGTGTGGCAGTGGCAGATGTCTTTCCCRGCGCAGTAGCACTCAATCCTGCCGGCAAGTTCACCCGCAGGCTGCATCTGGCTGGTTATTTGCATCTGAATCCGCCAGTATGTTCCTGATGTGGCCTTGGGGATTTGACCTTCCTGCAGTGCAGTATCTTGAGAGGACACAGGAGTTGGGTGCGAATGCCACCCTGGCCTAGCAGCTGTGGTGGTGTGGGGGGTGCGTTCAGACCCGGCTGCACCYAGGGGCCGGTGTTCATCATCAGCATAGTGCCCATCGGAGCTCGTGTGAAGATCAGCAGGCTGCCTTTAAGGGAGACAGCTGGTTTAGGGAGGAAAGGGATGAAAGATCAAACTGCTGCATATGGCAAGATTTTTGTACAGTGTCTCTACATGGGGTTTTCCTCAGCTCTGAAAGCTGAGAGCAGACCCTTACCCAGCCAAAGGTGGGAAGAAACCCACGTGCCCCTCCCTGAGCATCTCTGTGTTCACAGGGCACAGAAACCACACTAGAGGTGGCAGTGCTGGTGGCTTAGTTCTTGTGTATCTTCTAATGTTGTCATTATAAGCTTAGCACCCATTAAATACAGGTATTAATGTAACACTGGCCTCCCACCTGCACGAGGGGAGCAAGTACGTGAGAAGCGCAGTGGGCACCTCAGCCCTCCTCAAAGGGGCACCAGTGGCTCAGAGACCTAAAGCCACTGTGTGGCAGCAAGGCARTGTCACCTCTCTGCCCAAGGCCCAGCCTCCCCGGCACTGCCAGAGGGCAGAGGAACCAAGGGGTAACTGCCCTAGCACGGCCAGGGCGAGCGGGGCTGCGGCCTCTGCGCAGCGGGACGCTGGTGGTCCCCGGGCTGCCTTCCCGGTACGAGCGTGCGCGGGGCAGGCTCTGCCTGCGGAGCTGCTGCTGCTGGTGGTGACGAACGTGATGCAGAGATCTCCGAGGGGCTGCTGCGGCCCACGCCGGGCTTCCGGGGCTGCCCCCTAAATGTTTGCTTGTCACACGAATTGTGATGCTGAGGCTTGCTCTTAGTGCTGCTTGCGGATGTGTTGAGGAGCGCGGTGGTGCCGGGTGGCCGCTTGGCCCCTGCGGTATGGCCTTTTGAGGGCAGGCTTTTTGGCACTGAAGATGCAGCATTAGGAGAGTCCCACAGTTGGCACCTTGGAGMGTGTGTGTGAATGGGGAAAACGCTGGAGCTTAACTATTTTACCTATTTATTGTTTGGGTCTGAAAGATTTTTCATTAAAAATAATATCATGGTCAGTTGAAGAATGGCTGCCCCGGAGGCAAGTCAATTTGCACTTGCTCCGGTGGCGCGGTTCCTGTGGCTGTGCTGACAGCTTTGACCCCGCGCCTGTTAGTACTACGTGGTGGTGCTTGGAGGCTGGTGGGATGAAGGGCCCCTCTCGGGGTGCATGGCCCAAGCCACCTTGGGGGAGCTTTCTGGCGTTTTGCTGTTAATGACGCTGAGCGTAACAACGTGCTGCCAAAAGCTTTCGTTGGCTGCCTTCTGGCTGGGCTTAGATGTCTTTTCTCGGCAGCAGGCTCCTGCCCTGGCTCACTCTGTGCTACGCCCTGCTGACGGATGCCCCATGGCTCAGTCTGAACGCTTCTCCTGTGCCAGGCGCCGCCTTTTTAGACTAACGCCACTGATGCTGTGTGTGTGGGAGCAATGAGAAAGAGGAGTTCTTTGCACTTCCTCCTATTTATTACATGCAAGGAGAGTAACTGTTTTTTAAATCACTGGCTGAAGCACAAGTCAGTTCTAATCTTAATTTTATTCTCACTGGACTCCAGCCTCCTAACAAAGCGTAAGCACTGCGTTTTACTTCAGCTGTCCTTGCAGAGTGTTCAGTATACTTCCCTTTGCCGTGCCCGGTCCTGTAAACATGTGCCTCTGTTCAGATTAGCTGTAAACTGTTGTATCTTGTCATGCACCATTGCTGAGCAGATGTGTGCCTGATACAGATGATTAATAAAGGATGCTTCAATATAAAGCGGTTGCTCCTCCAGCCTTTGTGGGACCATTGGTGAGATGCTGTGTGCCTAAACTGTCACCCTGTGCGAGGGCATCTGCGTGTGGGAAGGGGAGGCTTGGGAGACACCCTGAGGGTGACACGGGTACGAATCAGACACGGTGACTCTGGGATCTGGCGTTTGAGTTTTCTTTGGTCAGTTTTTCCAGACCTTCCACTTACCCCRTCAGGTGAACACGAGTGCAGAAGCGTGGCCTTGAAGAAACGCGGGCTTTCCCGTCYGCACCACCTCCTCCCGGCATCCTCCATGAGGAGGCTTCAGCCATCCCACCTCGGGACTGTGAGAAGATGCCGGTGCGTGCTATAGCACTGCTTGCTTCTGCTCTGAAGTAGCRCCTGGGTTCCTCCGGCACTTGCTCYGTTACAATGGTTAAGCGATATAATCGGGACAAGCAGCCTCGCTGCTCCTGGGGGCTGTTCCAGGCTTGGGTCGCGAGGAGCGAGGCTGCTCAGCCCTCCGCTTGGCCGGGAGTGCTGGTGGGTGCTGCACAACTTCTGCACCCGCCCCGACTGCGGGAGCAAGGCAAGGACGCGGGTGGGGGCGAGGCAGCGGCTGGGCGAGCAGCCGGCGGCCTCTAATCCGAGGGTGAAGGATCCGCGAGGGGCACCGCAGAGTGGGCTGCGGCCCCTGCACCGTGCTAGCACCCCGCCCGCTCTTTCTGCAGTCCTCGGCCCCCCCGGCCTCCCGTGGGAGGTGCCGGCCTCCTGCCSGGGCCTGGGGGAGGCACTGGAGGGCCTGGGGCTCCCTGGAGGCGCCGCGCGTGTCTGACGTGGCCCCGGCGCAGCTGCGAGCGGGTGGGACTCTTACGGGAAAAGCCCTTCCCGGCCCGAGCCGCGGGCGGCCCCTCGCGTGGGCCGCGGCCCGGCTCCACTCGCGGGGGCGGGGGGCGGGGCCTGCCGCGGGGGGGCGGGGCCTGCCGCGGGGGGCGGGGCCGGTGCTCCCGCAGCCACCGCCTCTGCCGTTCGGGGGCCCGAGCTGACGTGGCGGGCGTTGCCATGGCGCTCGCTGCTGCTCTTTCCCCCCGCCCTCGGAGCGGGCGCTCTCATTGGCCGCGCCGCGGGGGGCTGCCACGTGCCCCCCGCGCGGATTGGACTGGCGGCGGCGCTCACGCAGCCGCGGCCGCGGCGCTCCGCCCTCTTCAGGGGCCCGGCGCAGCCAGTGAGGGCGCGGGCCGCGCCGCCGCCGCCTCCCATTGGC
>NW_028186127.1:19182-31639 GCF_003343005.1 Rhea americana
GCCGGCGCGGCGGGCCCCACGCGTGTGCTTTCCCCCGCGCGCAGGGCTGGCGGAGATCGCGGGGAGCCGCGTGGCCGTGCTGCTGCTGGCCGGCGGGCAGGGCACCCGCCTCGGCGTCCCCTACCCCAAGGGCATGTGCGACGTGGGGCTGCTCTCCCGCAAGACCCTCTTCCAGCTGCAGGCCCAGCGGCTGCGGCGGCTGCAGCAGCTGGCCGAGGAGCAGCACGGCAGCGCCTGCCAYATCCCCTGGTAAGGGGCTGGCGCGGGCCCCGCGGGCGGTGCTGGCTCGGGCCCGTTGGTCTCGGTGGGCCAAGACCTCGCGGGCTGGCACGGGTTGCATTGGTGGGTGYCTGTCGACGTGGACCCCGTTGACGCTGTCAGGTCGAGGCTGTGTGGGTTGGTATTGGTGGGTCGGGGTCCCGTGGGGTTGGTGGAGGCCTCCTTGGCATAAGCCTTGGTGATGCTGGTGGGTCCAACCTTAGCAGAGCCCCTCAAAGTTGGTGGGTCTGGTCTCAGCAGCCCTCAGAAGCGCCTCTCAGGTTGCCTGTGGCCGGTTAGTTGGAGAGGTTGGCAGAAAAGGGCGGGGAGCTGGGAGGCGAGGGGGGACGCTGGCTCAAAGGCACTACTGTAGGCGCCAGCGGGAATTTGGGCAGTCTGCGTCAGAGAGGGAGTTGCCTGCTGCAGCTGGGTGTCCCATCAGCAGCATGAGGGTGGGTAGGCTGGAGATGGGAGTTGTGGGCAGAGGTGGGACCCTTCTTTTGGCTGCCAAAGAGGAGGATCTGCTGAGGGTCACCTTCCTTTGGAAGGTTTGGGGGAGAAGGGCGTGCCCTGTGTGGGGTGGGCTGAAGCAGGTTGGCGTGCTTGGGGTGGAGGGTGTCAGGCCCTGCCCTGGCCTTCCTGCTGATTAGGGCTTTTCTGTGCTGCGGCAGGTACATCATGACAAGCGGCCGGACTATGGAGTCCACCAAGGAATTCTTCCTGAAGCACCAGTATTTTGGCTTAAAGAAAGAAAACGTGATCTTCTTCCAGCAGGGGATGTTACCAGCTATGGGATTTGATGGGAARATTCTTCTAGAAGAGAAGGGCAAGATTTCCATGGCACCAGGTTTGTGACCAAGAACTGGAGAGGCGTGGCAGTGAGATGCCTTTAGGTGCAGTGCTGAGGGCAAACATATGTGAGGCAGCAGAGCTGATCTCTCAGCTCACAGGTGCTGCTTTATCCCCCAGCTCAGCAAACAGTTWTTTTTTTTCACTAGCTTAGTGTTCTCCTATGTCAGCAAGCTCAATCCCCTCCAAAGCTATTGGGGTGCTTGAGGTTGCTTCAGGGCAGTTGTTTACAGTGTAAGTTGGCTCTTGGCTGGTACAGGCTGTGAGGTGTCTTGCACAGCAGGGAGGAGCRGGGTACAACTGCTTTCTGGTGTCCCACGTCTGCAGACGACGAATGTGGATGTGGGTGACTGAGCAGGACAGCTAGGTATTGCTGTGGCCCTGATGCTCTCTCCCCCATTCAGATGGGAACGGGGGCCTTTACCGGGCCCTGGGTGTGCATGGCATCATGGACGACATGGAGCGGAGGGGCGTGCAGAGTGTCCATGTGTACTGCGTGGACAACATCCTGGTGAAGGTGGCTGACCCCACATTCATCGGGTTCTGCTTGGAGAAGGAAGCGGACTGCGGTGCCAAGGTATTGTTTGTTGAGGCAGGTGGGTACGTTCCTTTGGGAGTGGTTCCATCCTGAGCTGTTATGTGGCCTGTTTGTTCCACGGGGATCTGTCCTGATACTTGGCCCAGCTTCCCTGTCCCTTCCTTTGCCAATCTGCTACAGTCAAAAGGAAGTGGTGAGCACTGGGTGCTCCCTCCTTTAATAGCAAGTGCTTCTGGAGTCCCAGAAGCCCCTCAGATCTGGTTCTGACTTTGGTCCACACACCACCTGCCTGCACCTGGCCGTCAGAGRTGCTGTTGGCAAGACCCAGCTCTTGTGCCTGCAGGCACTGGGCYGGTCGGAGCCCTGGAGATGCTGTGTGCTGTTCCTTTCTGTACCTTCAAGAGACATGTTCTGCTAGCACAGCCTCACGGCTCACAGCTTGTCTAGTCCCCAGGGCCAAGAGCTGCTGGGGAGCCTTGGCCTGCCTATTTCCCACCTGAACTTGAGGAACACTGGGTAGCTGTTGTCCAGGAAGCTCTGGGAAATCTTAGTACCCAGGRACTCTTCTGCAGGCTGCTAGGTGTCCCCAGCTGTGACGTCCTGGATATCTGACCAAGCTACAGTGGGTGCAGCTGACTTCTGACACTKCACCAAGCCCTTAGTTTTGTGTGTACCTTGTACACCTGAAGCTTTTCTTCAGGTTTAGATAAACAGTGAAAGGGGCTGTGCGCTTATGTTTGCACTGGGCTGGGCTTGGCTTAGAGCCTGGCCTGGGGACGAGCTTTGCAAACAGATGATAGGGCTCACTGGCCTTGAAGCTCTCCCTATGCRAGCCGGGGAAAGGGAAAGTAGTTCCTCCTTTTGGCGCAAGTAGAAGRAGGAGAAAATAAAATGTTAAATTAAGAAGGGAGAAAGCCCAKCCTCCCTGAGCACTGCCCCACAATGGCAGAGTGATTCTTACTGGACTGGTAGGAATTGGCTGTGGAAGGGGACCCTGCCAACTGGGAGGTCTGTCAGGTATGAGGAAGAGGAGGATGGAAGATCTCCACAGACTACTTGCAGGTGCTAGGATGTGATCGGGTGCTAGGATATGATCAGGTGACGACCGAAAGGAGCCCTGTGGGTGACAGCTCTGCTGAGACAGCAGCCACCTGCTAATGATGTGCAGCAAGCTGGCTGTTCACGCGTGCGCTGAATGCTAAAAATATCCATGCCCCCATCAGCCACGTGAGGGCTTGGTGCTAGGCCAGGCCTATGCCTTCTGGATGTGCCTGGTGCCTGTCCCCCAGTCCTGGTGTCTGGCCACCGTTGGTGACCGTTGCTGGAATTACAAGGGAGGGGAGGGCTCCAGCATCTGTATCCCTCCTCTCGCCCTGCTTCCTCACATAGGAAAATGCCTGGAGCTGCTAGATAAAAAAGGATGCGTTTGAAGCATGGTGCTTTGGGGACAGCCAAATACAGGCCTTTTACTGATTGCACTTCCCTTGGGCAGGTGGTAGAGAAGACCAACCCCACGGAGCCGGTTGGCGTGGTGTGCAGAGTGGACGGTGTGTACCAGGTGGTGGAGTACAGCGAGATCTCCCTGGCCACGGCACAGAAACGAGGCCCGGATGGACGACTGCTCTTCAACGCAGGCAACATTGCCAATCACTACTTCACCACGTCCTTCCTGAAAGACGTAGTCAAGTATGGGCCTGCCGGGGAGCATTCGTCTGCTTGCATGCTTGAGGAGGAGCGCTGACGCTGAAGCAGAGCTCGCTCTCTGGCCGCCTGTGCCTTGCTGTCTGTTGCTTATGCTCCAGCTGTTTGTAGGATGCGCATGCTGGGACGAAGYCCACGTGCTCTGTTCTGTGTCTAATGTCTGTCCCCTGCCCTTGCAGCTGCACCCGTGACCTGACCCCTGTCTCTGTGCACGATCCCTTACTCAAGATTTCCCTCCGTGCCAGAACTGAGCTATGCAGGGTCATCTCTAGTCTGGCTGCTGCAGGGACGAGAAACCCGTGTCTTTGGGACGCCTGGGTGTGAGGGGCAGAGCTGCCTTTCTAATGCAGCAGTTGTTTCCAAGCTGGAGAAGCGCCGCCTTGGCTGTGTGAGTGACAGCTCTTTCTTGGCCTCGCAGCACTTATGAGCCGCAGCTGCAGCACCACGTAGCTGAGAAGAAGATCACACATGTGGACATCACTACTGGGCAGTTGATCCAACCTGAAAAGCCTAATGGGATCAAGATGGAAAAGTTTGTTTTTGACATCTTCCAGTTTTCCAAGTACGTCGCTGTTTACTCTCTGCAGCGAGCAGGCTACTTGCTCTCCCTTGAAAGCTCTGAGACTTCCAGGGGTGAGGGGGGCTGTGTCCACAGGTGACACCCTGGGGTCAGGATGGGGTGGAATGCTGTTCAGCAGCAGCAGGTAACATGTCCTAATGTGACTGCGGATAGCAGCAGTAGGAGAGACAGTAGCTGTGTGCCTTTTGCTTAGTTAAGCTTCAATCACTTCCTGCTTTTTGGCCACAGCTCCTGGGCCTGAGGGGCAGTAGCCTGGTATCTCCTAACCCTACAGCCCCTCTGCATTTATGATGGTCTCTCTTGGAAGCTGGGGAAGTTGAGTGATGGGACTCTTTGAACTGTTCTCCGAGAGCACAGCCAGCACATGCTGTGTTTGCATGTTGTGATCTCGGTATCCTGTTCAGTCAGCACACGTGCCAGCCTCCTCTGTGGACATCTGGGTCCTCTTAGCATCTTTGTGGTTGTGAGGACTACTGGTGGGTACAGGTTACAGGATGCCCGTGGCCCTGGCTCCACCAGCCTAGGAGCAGAGAAGCCAAAGCAAAAGGGAGCAGACGTGTTCTCTGAACCTGAACTTCCCATGCCTTCTTCCCTCCCTCCCAGGAAATTTGTGGTGTATGAAGTCCTGCGTGAGGACGAATTCTCTCCTCTGAAGAACGCGGACAGCCAGAACGGGAAGGACAATCCCACCACGGCCCGACATGCCTTGATGTCTCTGCATCATCGCTGGGTTCTCAATGCAGGGGGCCATTTTGTGGATGAAAACGGTACACGCATCCCCGCCATTCCCCGGTAAGCAACTGGTCCTGTTACTACCCATGCAGCCATTTGCCTTCCTGCAAGTTATGGTTGCTGGCTTAGATCCTGCCCTCCTGGTCAGGGTAAGCGAGGTGAGGAGCTCTCCTTCAAGCTGGAGAACCTTGTGTATTGTGTTTGGGCATGGTATAAAACGTCAATTCCCAGCCCTCCCCTGTTTTCACACTCCTAAAACAATGTTCCAGTATTGCCTAAAGCCACTAGTTGGGGGCCCTTCTTGTGGCAGCCTGTGCTGCGGCTGGAAGAGTGTGCTCTCTCTGAGTCAGCAGAAGCTTTCCTTCTTGTTTCAACCCCTGTGAAGGACTCCATTGCACAGCCAAGCTTGGAGGACACGGCTTCCTACAACCCACATGTGCTACCAGACTTGTGCAGCAGCCAGGCTGGGGTTGTGGCATCCCTCAGCTGAGAGGCTTTCTGCTGCCTCTAAAGCCATGAGGGAAGGCCTGGAGAATAGCATACCTCACACTWGTTCTTCTGCTCTGTTTTTTCCCGTCCTTGTTAACGCTCGTTTGTTCCCACGTAGTGTCACAAACGGAAGGTCAGATGCCATCCCAGCTGATGTCAATGACAAGTAATTATACAGTGTAGCTGGGCTGCAGTGCATGGTGGYGGGGCTGTGCTTAGGTACTAATGGGCTAGGCGAACTGCTGCACCAGACTGCAGTTGCTGCACAGGCTGTGGTGGAAGCGTGCTGGTGACTGGGCTCTAGTAGTCACTAACTGGATGGACGGGCTCCAGGGTGCATGCTGGGAGTGGGGCATGTCCTACTAAAGGATCCTGTAGATGTTGCTTCTCGTGGTAATGGGTGGTATGTAGCATCTGCTAATTCCCTGCACTCCTTTCTGCAGAGGCGTGGTGGAACCATACGGTAATAACTTCAAGGGTTTTGTGCTGATACGTCGGGGTGGGAGAGGTTTTAGCCAGCCGGACTCTAGCTGCACTCCCTCTGCTTGTATCAGGTAGTGACATGGGGGAGCTCAGAGCCTGAAGGGGACATCAGGACCACCAGAGCAGGGAGGTGTCATGTCCATGTTGAGCACACAGGGTCATGGTTATGGCTCCTCCTGCAGGATGTCCTGCCACAGCTCCTCACCCACCASAGGCCCAGCGTTGACCCTACTGGGATTATTGCTTCTGTCTCTAGAGTCAGGGCTGTCCCACATGGACACTCTGTCKTGGGCAGAGTGTTTCCAAGTGACTGGGCGCAGTAAAGATCTGCTGTGTAGCACATATGCCTTAGGTACAGCCTCCTGTAAGGTCAGTAGGAGCCAGGACCTTTGAGCTTGTGAGGCTTGGAGTCGAAGGTGATGTTTCTGCTCTTCAGGGCTCAGTAGTGCCTGCAAGGATCTGGTCAGGGATTTGCAGCTCATTCAACTGTTTGATCTGTGTGTAATGTAGCCTGGCTAGGGCTTGACTCAGCTGGGTTATTCAGCGGCGCATGGGTTGGCCACCTCTTCCCTGACCTCCCATGGCTGAGCACGCTGGGCTGTGGGTGTGGGGTGTGCTCTGCTGGCCTTGGCAAACCCCCGGGGAGTCGAGATGCAGTGACGTCTCCTTCCACCCAGAACATGCAGGATRGCAGAGAGCCTGTTGCTTATTGGAAACAGCTCCCAAAAGTCACCTTGAAGACAGCATACTGTTGTGAAATACACTGGAGTTTCCCTTCTTCCCGGATTCAGTAGTCATCACAGTCYTGTGTTCATCATGCTACCACCAGAGTAACACTGCCTGGACTAATCCTACCCAGTGCCTTAGCTGTTCCAGCCATCCAGGAAACTGAATTTTATCCTGAAACTGGATAAAATGTTATGTAAATGTCAAGCAGGCTTTGACATAGCACATGTAACCCTTCCTGTAGGCCACCAGCTATTTTTTATGTGACTTCAGGTATTGAGTTTTGAAGATCCAGGCCACAAAACCAGTGAARGCCCCTTGCTAGGTGCTTCAAACCAAAGTTTACAGAAGTGTTSAAGCAACTTCTGTAGTAACAGTGCGTTCTCCTGTAGACACAGGGAACATCGGCTAGATTTCTAGGAATTAAAGCTGAGAAGTGTCAGTGAGTTGGGGAATAAGAAACCTTGTTATCTTCCACCCTCTGGATGCCACTTTGAAGAGAAGTCTTCTACTTTTTGACRCATGCACTTCAATCTTTTAATTAAGACTTAAAGTGCTTTCACATATATAAATAGGCTGTCACCCTAGTTTTTATATAGGATAAAGGTTGCAGCTAATGGCAGCTTTTCTTATGATTATCTTAAAGTGAGTCAGGTTAAGGAAAATGTAAGTGCAAGAACTAGATTAGAGTAGGTGAATTAAGTTGTTGTATTTACTCACAGCTTAGCAGAGAGCTGGCCTAATGCATGGCAGCAGGGACAAGCTTAGACCTGAGGGGACTGAGCGTTGTCGCAGGCAACGTCCTGCGACGCCAGGCAGATGTCAAGGGGATCCCTGGGGTACCGCACTGGTACCTGATACTGGTACTGATTCCGCTGTGCTTGGAACTGGGAGGGCTTAGTTGGACGAGTCTTGCGAGTCAGCTGGATGAGGGGAGYGTGCCGGGGGGCCTTCCAAAGGCTCGATAGCAGCATGGCAGGTTTGGGGGCCCCATGCGGACCCTTCCCAGCAGTGCTGCGCTAGCTGCTCGCCGGCCAGGCTCGGGGTCCAGCAGTGACAGGCAGCCCTGGCGTGGGTCCACAGTTTTTATCACCAGCTTATGAAAACAGTCTTTTGTGACCGATGAAGCAGGAGGGTGCTCTGGGGCCCACTGAGTGCACCCCTCGTGTCCTGGGGATGCTGGATGAGGAAGGGATGATTAGTTTATAAGCATCCTCAAATACAGCGGGGCTGTGGTGTGGACCAGAGGCCTTACGTACTGCTCTAGWTTCACAGGTGGAAGGGAACACTGATCCGTGGTAAAGCTCCATCTAAAACTCTCTCACCCTCTCAGCTGCTGCCATTATCTAAACTTCAGCTAGCACCTAAGTGGAGAGCGTGCGAGGCTTGACTAACCTGGGGGAGCTCTGCCTTGGCGGGGTGTGGGGGGCTGGCAGCTGCCTGTGCGCAGCACACGGCAGCCAGCTGCTGACCCAGTGTGTGCTGGCATCTGCGAGATCTTTGGGCTCTGGTCCATTTTCCCTGGCATGAAATGACTAATGCTTATGACTTCTCCTTTGCAGTTTGAAGGATGCAAGTGACTTGCCAATCCAGTGTGAAATTTCTCCCCTTATCTCCTATGGAGGAGAAGTAAGTATTCACTCTCCAAGTGCATTTGCAGATTAGCCAGCCTCGTGGGGAGGCTCACAGGGCACGTGTGCAGCAGTGGCCTGTTTGAACACCCTGTGACTCCTGGGTAGGGAGGAGGGTTAGCGGCAAAAGTGTAACTCAAATTCACTGTGAAGTTTCCAGTACCAGAGCTGGGCTAGTATCCCCCAAGCCTCCAACACAGGAGTGGTTTCTTGTCCTCAAGATCGGAGCCTGTCTGTGACTGGTTCAGCAGATCCRCAGAGCAGGTGATACGGGCTGCTGGTTTGCTCTCCGAGAAACGCCGGCCCGTCAGCTGCTGCTTTGGGGCCTTAGAAAGGCTGGACTGGGAGCCTGGGGCATACTGGCCCTGGGCGATGCTGTTGCTAGACTTCACTGCAGCGTAGAGCCCTGCACGTAGCCGGGCTCTCGTTCCAGCTTGGAAGAGCCGACTTAGTAGGCAGGAGGAGTAGCAGCTGCAGGGCAGCGTCGCTGTGAGCTGCCCATTGCAGGTGCCACCCCTGCAGGAGAGGGGGCCCCGAGAGCGGGGCCGTTCGGCAGCCCGGGCTGTGCCCTAGCTCCCTGGTGTTTGCCCAGCCACTGGCCGCTGATCACGGATGAGCAGCGTTCAGGTTCCTAACGAGCCGCTTCTTGCTCTGTTAGGGCCTGGAAAAGTACGTGAAAGACCGAGAGTTTCGTGCACCTTTAATTATCGACGAGAATGGGATCCACGAGCTGGTGAAGAACGGGATGTAGCAGCTGTGGCAGCGAGGTGCCAAACCCTGGCTGTCCCTTGGCTGACGCACTGTGAATTCGGACACATGAAGGTTTATAGCTGTTACTGGTAGGGGGTGGCCTTGCTCACTCTGACTTGGTGTGCAGAGGAGGATGTAACCCACTTCGTTCTTGGCATGTCAAGTGCTTCTATTTATATTTTAATTTAAAAAACAAACACTTTATGGATTCCCCTACCACAAAGCACAGCTGTGGTGCTGCTAATCGCACTTCAGCCTCTGGGCTTTTATTTTTAAATGTGTATATAGTAATAGTCATTGTACATGCAGAARATTTTTATGGTACTGGGCTGGGGTTAATCTTGAATTTTTATTTTTCTCAAATACACATGACTATTTTTTTTAATAGGGTTCTTGTCATTGCCCATGTCCTCCCTTTTGGTCATCCTTTGTACCTTGCACAACTAGGAAGAATCCAATTAAACCTCTGAGTCCCTCCTGTCTGGTGGTGGTTAGTGAAGGTGACGCTTCTCGGAGGTCTGCTCTGTTCTGCTCCAACTGCCGTACACCGAGTGCACAGCTTTTCCCRGCACAGCAGAGGCTGCTGTGCAGAGCGTGTCTCCTGGAAGCAGTCCCAAGCAGGTCTTTCAGCACCAAGTGCTCTTTTAAAATGTTTCTTGAGGAAACCGAGGGTTATGCTTTCTTTTTGAAGTTCTGCAAATGGCAGCAAGCCTTGAACAGGTAGGAAAATGCGGGTGTCCAGCTCGATCGGAGACCTGGGAGCAAAAGCAGCCAGGCACTGTGGCATCTGGCAGCAGCACGTGTTGGCTGGTCCCAAGTCCTGCCACAGTCCCTGCCGTGAGGGGGAGCCGCTCGTTACCACCGAGGGGGAGGTTTTTCCTGCATAGGGCTGGGAATGGGGCACTGGAGAAGTGGCCGAGTCCCTGGGGTGCCAAGGCTCCCGTCAGGCAACGCGCACACGTGGCACAGGCTGCCTYGCGGGGCTGGAAACCACGCAGTGGCACCTCTGCGCTGCCAGCTGAGCTCCCTGCAAGAGGGGACCTGGGCGACCGGCCCAGCACCGCTGCCGGCAGGTCGGCCACAGCCCTGCTGGTGCTGGGGTGCTGCTGGCCGGGCACAACCCCCCGGGGCTCGTCACTGGGGTGGGCAGGGGCCTGGGCTTGGTGCCCRGAGCTGTGTGGGCGCTGATCCTGCTTCCTTGCCCAGACTGCCCCGCACGGGGGGTCCTGGGGCTGTCGCGGCCTGGCAGCTCGCCACGGGCAAGTTGGGCTGCGTGTGGCCGAGACTGGCTGGCAGCAGGGGGTCCCGCGGGAGCGGGGCCGGGATCCCAGCCAGCGAGGAGGCGAGGAGCCGCGGAGTCCCCCTGCGGGTGGGTGGTCTGCRGCGCTGCCTCCCCGCGCTYGCGGGCTCRGCGGCGCCCGGGAGMAGCCGCTGTGGACGCGGGGTGTCCCTGCTCCCCCTCGCTGGYGTGGGGCAGGCAGCGCGCGCGGGCAGCTGCCGGCGYGCAGCACRGACCCCTGCGGAGGGGATGCGTGCRGCTCGAGGCCGGCAGGGCAGAAACGAGGGGCCGCGCCGCGGAGTGGGGAGGCGATGGCAGCCCCCGCTGGCACCCTGGCGGGGGGGGGTGGCGTTTGCCTTGGCTGTTTGGGTCCGTTTGCACACCAACACCTTTGCCTCACRTCTTGGGCTAGAGCAACGCGTTGCTGCCCGCTGCCAAGTTACTTCAGCGCTAATTCCAGGTAGCGGGAGGAGCGGAGCAGAGCGGACTGGTGTTTGTGCCGGGGCGCACGTAGGGGCGTGTGTGCGCCGGCGAGCGTATCCCTGCGGGAACACATCCGCGTGCCTGCGCTGCGGGGCAGCACACCTGGGAGCGGGCGCACAGCCCTGCAGTGGGCGCTGTGCCAGCCCCAGCTCCCCGGCACCGTCCTGCCTGCCCTCCTGGAAAGCCTCGAGGTACCGAGAGCACCGGGACCCWCTTGGTTTTCTGCCTTGCTTGCGTCCCTCTTCCCCCGCGGAGCCTGCTGTGGCCGAGCGTGGCTCGCGCGGGCACCCGGGTGTAACGTGCTGGTGCACGCTGGAGGGGGGGCTCAGCGCGGCGTGCAGGCACCGCGCTCGCTCCACCTGCACCCCAGACCCCGCAGTGAAGGGCCTGGGTGCTTCCTCCCTGGCACCCCTCTGGGACCGGCTCCGTGGGGCTCCCAGAACAGCATGGCCCCGCGTGGCAGCCCACGGGCCCCCTGCCCACCTGGGGCTGGGGGCAGCGGCCGAGTCCGTCGCTGACGCCCCGCCGGGCACTTCGCAGCCTTCGCTGCCTGTGACTCAGTGCGTGCCTGGAGCSCAGATGAGCTGGGAGCTGCCGAGAGGGTTTGTGCTGGGGGGGTTGCAGCCAGGCTGCTGCCGCCCTGCAGCAGGCGCCGCCTCCGGCTTCACGCGGCCGTGCCGTGGGGACGAGGGGTCCCGCTGCGCGCCGTCCTGGGCACGGTCGGGGACGCGGTGCCCGGTCTGCGAGCCGCGATGGCGGACAGGTGCGGGGGCCGCTGGTGCCAGCTGCCGGCGGGGCGCGCAGGCGCGTGCTCCCGGGGGCGAGGGCGTCGCTTCCCCGCGCGGGCACTGGCCTTCCTGGCAGGCTGCGCGCGGAAAAGCTCTTCCCGGCCGTTCACGGGGGGTTGTCAAAAAAGCAGCCAACGTGGGGCTAGCGAAGAGCAGCCTAAGGAAGTTAGCTGGGCACCCTGGGCGCGGGGAGGACGCAGCTTTCGAGGGCTGGGGAGACCCGAACGGCCCCGCTGCCGCTGCGTGTTCTGCTGTGGCCTCCCGCAGCCCCGCTTCGCCGCCGCCRCCGCGGAGCCCGAGCGGGCTGGCGCGGGCCACTTGCGCCATCCTCCCCTCGACCCTCCCCTCCGTGCTGCTGGGGTGAAACGGCTAACGCTCGGCTGAAAGAGTGGTTTGAAATACTAGCGAATGCTTTTTTTGCATTTTTAACTATTACACAAAAATTTGTCTTAAACCAGTTATTGTTATCTTATCAGCACTACRTTACGAAGTCAGTGGCCACGGTGCTGTGTTTAGTGCCTGGAAATGATGTGAAAAACTCAGTTTTAAAGTGCAGCTGGGGAGAGCTTGAGCTTTTTCTTCCRTGCAGCCTCCTGGCGGCAGGTTTATTTTCCCTGGGGGAGTCTCGGCCGCTTTATTTGCTGAGCGAAGACACTTGCGCGTGGAGGATGCGGGCGGCGGGAGGCGCGGCGCGGGGCCGCCCCCGCGGAGGCCCCGGCGCGGCAGCCCGCGCTCTCCCGGCGCGCCTCCCGCCGGAGGGAGGTTTCTGGGCCGGCACGCGTGGGCCCGGACACGCGTGCTGTCCCGCTGCGGAAGGGGCAAGCGCCGGAAAGAAAAACCCGGCCTATTGCTTTAAGCTCCCTCGCTGGCCGCGGGTATTTTTTTATTTTTTCTCGYGCGCTATGAATGGGTTTTGCTGTAAATTATAGCTTTGCACACATTCCCTCGGGTCGAGGAAAATAACCTCCGCTGAAAAAGCAGCTTGGATTGGTGACTGGCTCCCCCTCTCTGCTCCCTAATTGAAACCAAATGTGCAATATGTTGGATTGTGGGATTTCTGGCCGGCTCCCAGGAATCTGCAGAATGCACCAGCGCTCTCAAAGGCATCTTGCATCAGCCCGGGGAAGTTCGCTCGGCGCCTGGCTCCTCGGGCCGGGGCGAGGGGCGAGG
>NW_028186127.1:31939-48969 GCF_003343005.1 Rhea americana
GTTCCCCCTCGCCCCCTCGCGTCGGGCCGGCGCTTCCTGGTGCGGCTCTCCTTGGCTCCCGCGCGTGTTGCTGTTGGCAGCGCCGGTGTTGGGGTGGGTGGTGCCGGGCGTCCCGCTCTGCCTGGCGCTGCCGGCGGGTCCCCCGGGCGACGCCACGGCCCGGCCCGGCCCGGCGAGGGGCCTTTCGGCCGGCAGAGACAGCGGAAAGGGCGACTTTCCTCTTTGGGGCGGCACCGCGCGGCCCGGCACGGGCGATGCTCCGGCCCGGCGCCTCCCGCTCGCGGCGCCGGGCTGGCCGCCCCGGCGAGATGCCCCCGCCCTCGCTCCCCTCTGCTCGGCGCAGGTGCAGGGAGCGAGTGGGGAAAGCGCTTCCCCCCAGCGAGCCCAAAGCAGGCCGCCAGCGGCCGCGGCGGCACGTTTTGCCGCGAGGGTCTGTCCTGCGCTAGCCGCGGCAGATCGCAGCTGCCCGCGGGAGCCCGCCCGGAGGGGCAGGGGTCTCCTCTTCTCCCAACTGCCTGTGCTGGAGGGAGGGAGGTGTCACTGAACAAACACAGATTTAATTTTCTTCCCCTATTTTTCCCTGGGAATTTTGTGTAGAACAGGAGGGGAAAGGGAGCAAGAGGAAAAAARGGAAGAAAAAAAGTGCTCAAAACTAAGCAAAAGCTGCCAGGAAGAAACATCAAAAATGTGCAGTAAAAATTTCCAGTGCTTGAAATTTTCAGCAAACATTTTCAGACGAAACGTAGCGAAGCCGTCCCTCTGTCAAAGCTGGCGGAACAAAAATGCTTTCCAGCTGTTTTGCCAATAACTTGTAGCCCGTCTGACCAAAGGCACCTTTGCCCAGAGCCCCGGCGCGTGAGTCGCTGCCTTCCCGCTGCCCCCCGGAGCCCCGCGCCGCCGCGTGAGCAGCGAGCCCTTCACCGTGGCTCCAGTGAGAAAGTTTCTTTGCATTAGACTAAATGTAAATCCCTTCCCTTCGGGAGATTCCAGCATCTGGTATCCTGATGCTTAAAGAGTTTACACAGACTGAAAGAATAGCGGGAAGAAATATCTGTGGATGCTTTTTGGACTACAAAAGGAAATTGAGCGTTTTAGTGCTGCAGAAATTGGCTATGATCAAATATGAGCCTTGTGGTCGCTTCTCACCAATTTGGAGCTATGTAGTTGAAATTATCATTTGCAACCGAGTAGCTGGCAAGTTAGCCTGTTACCTAAACTTTCCAAGCTGAGGATAGAAAAAAAATGCAATATATGTGCTTTTCCAAAAAAAAAGAAAAGAAAAAAGAAAGAAATCGATAGAAAGCAGCATGCGTACGTGCAATTCGTTCACTGTGTACGCAGTATAGCAGCGTTTGTGCCGGTGCAGCTCCCTGTGTTTCAGCAGAGGCACCCAGCGGACCCGGCAGCTAACCACCGGGATGCGAAGCGCCGATTTTGAGCGCCCGGTGCGAAGCGGCGGTGGCAGAAGATGAAGTCAGTGACGCGCGTCCCGTCCCTTTGGGAGGCCGGGAGAAGCGCCGTGCTCTCCCGCTCCGACCGCCCCCCGCCAGGAGAACCCCCGGGGACCGGCGAGCCGAGGGGTTCGGGTGCCCCTCCGCGGCACCGCGCGTCGCGAGCGAGCGGCGGGCGCTTTGCAACGTGTCGGCGGCGGTGGAGGCCTTTGCTGGCGCGCGCCGGCAGGAGGCTGCCCTTCGCCGCGGCCGGCCCTGCCAGCCGCCCTCCGCCGCCACAAAGGGCCGCTCTGTCCCGGCTAGAGCAATCTGCCGAGGAAGCCGGAGCCGGAGGCCTGGCCAGGAAAAGCAGCCCAGGCTTGCAAATATTTATATCGCACACACCTAAGGGGTATAAATACGCCCGCGAGCTTCCCAGAAGAGGCGCTGAGGGGCGCCCGGCACAAGGGGCTCCGAGCCGCCCTCTCGCAGCCCGGCTAGCGCAGGTGAGGWGGGCTAACGGGGGGCGAGGGGCGGCCTCGGCCCGCTGCGGCGCGAGCCCGGCGCCGGGGCACCCTGCCCRGCTGCCCTTGCACGCGTGGCAAAGAACGGGCCGGGTCTGCGCGGCGAGCTGGGCCCCGTCTGGCGGCGCCCGGGCAGCGGCTGGTTTCGGGGCGGGTTTGGGTTTCTCCTGGCGTTTGCTGCTCTGGAGGGGACGGGTTTTCTGATGCTCCGCAAGCGAAGGTCGATCCGCGGTGGCTCTGCAGCAGTGTCCGTGGGAGGAGGCTCTCGCTGGCRTGCGTGTGCCCCGGCCTCCAGTGCCCCTGGGATAATTATCAGATAATTATAATTATCAGGTAATACCTTGGCCGTGCAGCGTGGCAGGGACCTGGCTGCCACCAGCCCGCTTGCATCAGGGCACGGGTGCCCGGGCAGCTCGTCTCTCCAGCGTCCGCAGCCCGAGACCGTGCTGGGTTGGAGCTGCCACGAGGGTTCGCGGCTCGTGGGAGGCGTTGGCGGCGAGGGGCCGTGCCGCGCTCGGCGGGAGGCCGGGGGGGTCGCGCCGGCACCTGCGGGCCTGGCCGGGCCCGAGGGCCGGGCCGTGGCCCGCTCGCCCTGGCGGCCCCGGGCTGGCGGCGCAGCCGGCCTCCTCGGGACCGGGAGGCGCCCGGCACTTCTGCTCGCTATTTTAAAACAAGCAATTTTTGTGTGTGTGTGTGTGTTTTGTTTTCGCTTCCGAGGATCTTCGTCTCCTGCCACGCAGTTCAAACAAATCCAAACAAGCTCTTGCGTTTGCTCTCTCGCRACCACAGTAAATGGCTGGGCTTTAGCCGCTTTTTTTTCTCCTGCTCCCGTGGCAGCCCGCTGGCCCTCGCGCCGGGGCTCCATCCTGCCTGGTGCACGGCAGGGGGCCGCTCGTGCGCGGCAGTGGCCCGTTTCTACCCGCCCTGGTGTGCCCTGGACCCTCCACCTCCGAGCGCGGTCCGCTCCGGCCGCCGTGCCGGGGGCCAGGGACGCTCTCCTTGGCACGTCTGCGTAGCTGCAGCAGTGCTGGCTTTTCTGTAGCTTCCTCGCCCGTGGCCTTTGCAGGGGTAAAAGCGTTGCCTGTTTGGGAGCGCTGTAAGCTGTGGTTTGATTTGTGTCTCATCCCAGCCTGTCCCTTTGCCCTTCTGGTGACAGCAGGGCCGAGTTGCCCGGGCGTGGGAGGAYGTCAGGGCCGAGCTGTCCTGCAGTGGGCACCTGGGGACATTGGCTGTGTCGCCCGAGTCGTGAAACAGCCTGGGGAAGCGACGAGTATGGTTTGCAAACGCACACGTCTCATCGGCACCCCTAGGAGCCGGGCACGTGCCTTGGGAACTGCTTGTGAGCTCCCTGTGTGCCAGGTCTCCTGCCTTGTCTCCTGGGGATGGGACCAGCTGGTCAAACCTCTGCAGCACAGGCCTTCAGGTGTCACCTGTCATCCCTGCGCTGAGCCTAGTAACCTGCATTGGGAAAAAAGCGTCTGTGGCCTTGGCAGAAGGAGGGTTTCCCTTGTCTGGTCTCCTGCGGTGACCGCAATCGGAGGCRCAGCAGTGCGAGGTGGGTGTGTGGTGCAGACATTTTCTCCGTAGTGCAGCCCAACTACTTCCAAGCATTTTGGTGCCTTGCCTGGTTAGCAGCCAGACTGGCAGAGGCTCCCAGTCTAACCAGCACCAACTTCCCCTGCTAAGCTGAGTTTCTGAGGGTTTCCTCTAGGCAGCAGTGTCCCTTAGCCAAACTGTGAGTTTAACCTCGCAGTCACCCTGTAAGGTGGTAGGTCTCCAGGAGGTCTAGGAGAGGAAGAGTCTCCCCATAAGGTCTGTAAGGAAGATCTGTAGGGCTTTGGGTCACCCTCAAAACACCCTCTGGGTCGCTGCCTCTGTACCAGCTTGGAGACTTATCAATGCAAACGAGATTTCCCTGGCAATGCTGGGCCCCAGGCTGTGGCTTACCCCAGCGCTGAAGTGCAACSAGCTCCTGTTTGGTCAGGGGCTATGCTTCCTTTACCTCCTTCCCCCCCAAGTCAGTAGGTTATTTATCCAGATGTGAATAATAGGCATACAAGCTAGATTATTTTAATCTTTTTTAAAGAGTCCTTCAAAATCGCTGTGCCTGCGGCACTGGGGTCGGTCCTTCGTGCCTCGGAGGCCGGCCGTGCCTCGTGGCGTGGGACTGGAGGGCCTCCGAGCGTGCAGGTCTGCGCACCCCTGCGCTGCGCGTGCTGGCTGCCACGCTGGCTCTCATCCTTCCTGCGGAGCAGCATCGTCCTGTCCCCAGCACGCGCTGCTGCCGGCCGCTGCCCCTGCTCAGATGTACCACTTTCCTTCCTGTTGCAGACTATCCGGTTGTTGATCTTTTTTTTCTTTAAATCGCCTACTTGAAAGCCTGAAATCCTGCTGGGCCCCGCTCCCCCTTTTGCAATCCCGCCTGCGCTCGCAACTCTCTGCACGTCCTTGCGGATAATTGCTGGCGTCTCCGGACGGCTCCAGCCCGTCCCCGAAGTGCCCCATGGAGAATTGAGCAGGACGCGTTGTCTCAGCGCCCTGCGCGACTCGCTGCTGCGGTCGCAGCTGGACCCGAGCTCTGGGAAGCGTCTGCGCCACGAGGTCTGGCTTTCTCCCGGGGTGCCCCGGCACTTGTCTCCCAGCCAGGGGTGGGTGACAGTTTTATAAGCTATGCTGCCTTGGCCGGGCGCCCGTCCCCTTCACCGCCGGATCTAATGAACTCCTTCTGGCAGAGCCTGAGAAAACCGYGGCTGGGAGGCGCCCCGGAGGCCCCTGGCAGCCCCTCCGCGCCAGCYGGGGCCACAGCACCTTGCGCTCGCTGGCACCCGAGGTCTCGGCTGTGGCGCCGGTGCTGGCCCCTGTCCTGGTGCCCAGGTGGCTCGGGGGGCAGCCTGGGACAGTGGCCTGCAGCAGGCCGCAGCACTCGCCTGCGCTGCTGGTGTTCCCTGTCTCTGCAGCATCTTATTGGGGTCCTTGTCGGCAACGCTGGCCTTTCTCAGCTCATCTGGGAGTTTGCTGTGGCAGAACTGAAAAGTGCTCAGCTGTGGAGAACTGTCAGAATAAATACGCTATAAATCACAGGCAATTATCTGTGACTGCATCTCCTGAGCCAGAAGGCAAGGAAACTGTGTTTTGCAATGTGTTATTATTTTGTGAGGTTGTGCAACATTTTGCTTTCAAAACCTTTTGAGGACAGGGAGGCTGGTCAGAGCGTTTCTGGAGTGATACTGAGCTAGACGGCGCCGTCCCTGAGCAGGGCAGCTGGAGGCGTCGCGTCGGTCCCTTTCGAGCTGTGCTTCCCAAGCTGACGGCACGTGTCCTCCCTGGTTGCCAGTCTGACGAGCTCGTTGGGTCCAGCACAGCGTGGGGCCACGTTAGCGGGTGCACCAGCCTGGCCCTGCACAGCCGAGGTTGAGGGAGTGCTGGTGGCACAGGGACTGCTCTGACCACTCTGGTGGAGCTGTGCCGGCTGGGGCTTCCTCCTGTGTCCAGGCCAAGGGGGTCCCTTGTGCGGGGCTGGTGGTCCTGGGCCACCACAGCACAGCTTGATGCCTCAGCGTGATGAGAACCGKCTCTCTCTCCACAGGCTCCGGAGCCAAAGCACTGCCAACATGACGGCCCTCTCCAGCCCAGCCTTGCTGCCACTGCTGCTGCTCCTCAGTGTCCCGTGGGCTGCGAGAGCCCAGGTGAACCCGGGTAAGTGAGGTGAAGGCCAGGCAGCTGCAATAGCAGTGGAGTGTGCAGTTTGCATGGTTGTGGTCCTGTCAGGTAGAAGCCAAGGCTCACAGGCAGGAGTCTCCTCCTGTGTTGTTTTCAGGATCTCAGGGGCTTCTCCAGCTCTGGGAGCAGGGCAGTGTCTGCATGGCCCCACRCCTGCCCAGGATTTGGGTGGCAGGGGGCGAGGCAGTTGGCCAGGGTGATTGCAAGGCACTTGTCAGTCCCATGAATGGGATCCCCAAGACAGGGTGCTCGGTCTTGGGTGCATGCCAGCGGGGTCGTGCTCCTGTCTTGCACGTCTCCATYGCTGGCAGTGACCCAAAGAGCACCTGTCCCCAGCCAGCACACCCTGATCCCGATCCCGACCCATACGACGTCACACAACTTGGCATGGGCTGCCTCACGGTTCGGGTTGGGGCAAAGCGGCAGGCAGAGCCCCAGCCTCTRAGTGGGAGCCCTGCTGCATTTGGGGCTAATAGAACCAATTTGGGTTAAAGTCTGAGCAGTGCAGGAGAAGGGACAATGCTGGGTTATTGTTTCCTGCGGCTGTAAGATACTTCGTTAGCAGTTTCACAAACAACCAAGACTGGCTTTAGTAAAGAGACTTGCTGAGGTGCCTGGATTCTGGTCAGAAACAATTTGTTCTGAAACCTTCAAAAAACTGGATTGAATGTCAGCAAGAAAATCCCATTAAAATGATTGCATCTGCAGGACTCATCCCTCTTCTGCCCTTCTCCTCCATAGTGCGTGGATGAATACAAGGCTCAGACTCCTTCAGCATGCTGCGGCTTTCCTGGAGGCCTCCTTGCAGCCAGTGCCTTCAGAGGCTTATTCCATCCCTGGGCAGAGTTTGCTGGGTCTGTCCTGGAGGCTGCACAGCACCAAATGAAGCAATCCTATTTCCTCTGTAGCACTGGCTTTGCCTGGCTAGGATGGTTATTAACTCGGGCCAAAGTAGCTCAGCTGATCCCCAAGAAACCATCATAGCAGGGCTTGCTTTGCATTCAGTGAGGTTTGCAGCTGTATTTAAATGGAAATTCAATGAGAGCTGCACTCTGCAGAGCACTGCAAGCAGTGTTGCAGAGCCAGAGATAGGAAAGGGCGCTTCGCACAACGCCAACACTGCTGTTAAGGATGTGGTCGCCCCACTGTCGGGTGTATGAGAATGAGATATGCATCACCAAAGCCACACCTGGAGCTTGTTCCTCCCCTGCTGTGGTGCTGTCTGGATCCACGAATCCCTGTACAACAGCAGCCTGGGTTATCTCCATGCGCTGCAGAGGCCTGCCCAGGCACAGGGGGGATGGAGGCTGGCCTGAGACAGGCTTTGAGAACTTACTCCTGGTCTGCAGCAAGGTCTGTGCCTAGGACATCCAGGAGGACTTGTTGCAGGTGGCCTCCCAGCTGGCAGCTCACCTAGTCCGATCCCAAGGTGCCACCTTGACATGACAGATAAAGCAGGGAGATAGTTACGTTGAAATGCAGGAGATGGCATGATTTGGTGACTGTAGGAGAGCCAGAAGTGATAAGCAAGCCTCCTGCACAGCATGCAGCCTCTCCACAGGCTCCCCAGGATCCTGCATGCCATGCAAGAGGTGACAAACACTGTGCCATGGCACGGGGACCAGCAATGGGTGCTTTGGGCTCCCAGGCAGCTCTGCACGCTGGGCTCATAGGGTGAGCTGCTGTCTGCGGGGCAGGAGGGTGTCCCTGCTGCTGCTGCAGCATCGCCTCAGCCCTTGGCCTCTGCGTGGCTGTTTGCTTGGAGGTGGTTTGTGGAGGGAGTTTTGCGGGCTGGAGCCGGCGGTGAGACAGCAAACACCGCCAAACAAGCTGCTCTTTCAGTAGCGCTCTTGGCAGCCGGGCGTGAAAAATAACTCCTGGGAAGCAGCGCTGTATGCGGTGCCCAGGGAGCTGGCTGCTTCCCCGGGGGGACGCAGTGAGGCACCACAGGCACCAGGTACTTTTCCACTCCTGGCCGGGGGCTGTGCGGGCACCGGAGGAGCACGGCCCGGCAGCAGTGCTGGCGCCCGGTGCTGCGAGCAGGCACAAGAGCCGGTGCCGGCAGCGGTTGCAAACGCACTGATCGCTTGGCCTGCTCTTAGCCCTCGCTCCTCCGGGCAGCTGGGGGGAGCAGGCAAGGCAGCTGCAGCTAAGAACAGGTTGCTGCATGTATTTCTGCAGGTGAACTGAGCTGGACTGAGCCCTCTGGGTCCCCCTAGAAGAAGGAGTGGGCAGGCAGGGTGGCGGCAACGCACGGGCTCCCACTTGCTGCCCCTGCTGAAACGCTTTGCGGCAAGCCTGAAGGGCTCTTCACGTGGTCGCAGCCTTCGCCCACAGGCGCGTGGGTGCTGTGAGCCCTGCCTGCTCCTTGCAGCCCCCCCAAACTTCAGCAGCCTTCCCCAAAGGACCATCCCACATCAGGGATGGTCACGGGTCCAAACAGCAAACTCAAAAGCCGAGTGGCAAGTGCGGCGGTGCTCTTGGTAGGGGAGGCACTGTGCCCCAGTCCCAGCTGTCGCAGGGCCAGTGCCGGGCACACCTGAGAGCTAGGCAAGACACAAACCCGGTGCCGCTGGCAGCGGAGGGCACCTGGGGAGCCGGCAGGCCCCCTCCAGCCCTCTGCTCAGCACCCCGCCGGTCTCATTGCAGCGGTGTGCCGGTACCCCTTGGGCATGTCCGGCGGGCACATCCCTGACGAGGACATCTCGGCCTCCAGCCAGTGGTCTGAGTCCACAGCTGCCAAGTACGGACGGTGAGTGCAGGGCTGCTCTTTGTGGCATTGCAGGGGCTGGTAGGGCCAGTCAGAGCACTGGTTCTCCCCGTGCCCCCACCTGCAAGCTGCTCCTTTGCTCTCCCCACGGCATTTCCAGGCTGGACTCAGAGGATGGCGATGGCGCCTGGTGCCCTGAGATCCCGGTGGAGCCTGATGACCTCAAGGAGTTCCTGCAGATTGATCTGCGCGCTCTGCACTTCATTACACTGGTGGGCACCCAGGGGCGCCATGCGGGGGGCCACGGGAACGAGTTCGCCCCCATGTATAAGATCAACTACAGCCGGGATGGCACTCGATGGATCTCCTGGAGGAACCGGCATGGGAAGCAGGTGAGGGGGGGATGCAGGCTCTTCCCTGCCGGCATCCTGCACCCGGAGCCATGCATGGAATCCCCTGCCTGGCACCATGTACACAGGCGTGGCGCCCAGCCAAGGCCGGTGCAAACCCTGAGAGCCTTCTGCCCTGAGTGCCGCCTTCCCCAATCCCACGTCTGTCTCCTCAGGTCCTGGATGGGAACACCAACCCGTACGACATCGTCCTCAAGGACCTGGAGCCGCCCCTCATCGCGCGCTTTGTCCGCTTCATCCCTGTCACCGACCACTCCATGAACGTGTGCCTGCGCGTGGAGCTGTATGGCTGCGTGTGGCTCGGTGGGTGGCACAGCCCTGCTACCGCCCAGCACCGTTCTCTGTGCTGGCAGCACGGCTGTCCAGCCCTGGGACAGACTGCTTTTGTGGCTGTCTGTCCCACCTGGAGGCGGTAGGGCTGTGGGGCTGGGGAGCATACCACAAYTGTGCACCGTGCTTGCAGCAGGGCTGGCTGCACTAGCCACCCGGCCGCGAGCCCTCTCGGGAGTGGGGCCTCTGGAGAGAGGGGCCACTCATCCTCCCTTCCCTGCAGACGGACTGGTGTCCTACAATGCACCAGCTGGGCAGCAGCTTGTCCTTCCTGGCGGTACCGTCATCTACCTGAACGACTCTGTGTATGATGGAGCATTTGGGTACAGGTGAGGTCCTGGGGTTTGTGCGCGTACGAGCGGTAGGAATGGGCAGATGCCGTGTCGGGTGTCTACTCCATACCCGCAGCTCAACTGTGGCAGGAGGGGACGGGAGTTGTTTCTGGAAAGGACTTGTTTTCCCACATTTGCAAGACAGCCTGCTCGCTGGCAGAAGCACAGAGAGGTCCTCAGCAAAGCAAATACTTGGAGGCCTCCCCAAGGGGGAACAGATATGCCCTGCTCTGGGAGGCCACGTGCAAGAGGTTGTGATGGAGATAGCGTGACAGGGATGGCATGACCTGGACAGCACTCCCAGCCCTTCTTTAGGATCCGTGATAACTGCGCTGTGCATCCCCTCAGCATCTGCAGCTTTTGCTCTGATCCTCCGGGCACTCTGCTGGTGGTGTCACACATACAGGACAGCTCCAAAGTGCTTTTAACCCAATATCTGGGCACACAGCTGGCATGTTGTTTCTTTTATCTGCTCAAAGAAGTAKTTTGAAAGTCCCTTTTCTAATGCTAAGACACTGGGCTCCTGAGAGTCTTTCACAGGGGTGCACGCTGGCGTCGTGCAGCCCACTGTGTGTTAGTAGCCCTGGCTGAGTGCAGGAGCAGTGATTTGTGCAGGGCCTGGCTGCTGGTGTACTAGGAAGGTTGTGCCCCGCTTACCTGTGGGTTTGACTTAGCCTGAGGGCTGTGTCTGTCTGTCTGCCTCATTTCTTTTTCCATAGCCCTGTACAGACTTCTCTGCTGAGCACCCATCTGCCTGGCCAGCTTGCTGGGGCTGATGGATGGTACCTCCGGACGGGCAGTGTCAGTGTGCCCCGAGAGGAGCAGGGCTCTGCGGCTCCCCTGAGCAGGCGGGTTGGAGCATTGCAGTCCCAGGGGAGTGCAGTGGGTTAGCACTCTGAGATTTCACGAAAGAACCTCAAGAAGCACCAAAAAATCCTCATAAATTTTGCAGGTGCTGTGAGGCCCTGTCTGGTGCCTGGGCAGGGGCCAGGCACTGACAGGTTTCCAGGCTTCACACGAGAGTCACGTTCATTTTCTGCCCTCACTTATGCCAGCATGACAGAGGGACTCGGCCAGCTGACGGACGGGGTGTCAGGCCTGGACGACTTCACGCAGACCCACGAGTACCACRTGTGGCCGGGTTACGACTATGTTGGCTGGCGGAATGAGAGCACCACTGGCGGCTATGTTGAAATCACCTTCGAGTTCGACCGGATCAGGAACTTCACCACTATGAAGGTCTGTGCCCCCCATGGAGCCTCCCCGCCCCCCACCCCATGCACTGGGGCTGTGCTCACAGGCTGCCCCACAGGTGCACTGCAACAACATGTTCGCCAAGGGGGTGAAGATCTTCAAGGAGGTGCAGTGCTACTTCCGTTCCGATGCCAGTGAGTGGGAGCCCAACACCATCTCCTCGGTGCTGGTGCTGGATGACGTGAATCCCAGTGCCCGGTTCGTCACTGTCCCCCTGCTCCACCGTATGGCCAGTGCTATCAAGTGCCAGTATTACTTTGCCGACACCTGGATGATGTTTAGTGAGATCACCTTCCAGTCAGGTACCAGCAGCCCTCCCAGGTGGGATCGGTGCCTGCAGGATGCTGTCCTCCCACCTGCCTTTCTGGGGTTTCAGACCCCTGCCATCCATGCTTGCRGCCCTGCGAGGCCCCAAGGGTACTGGCCCTGGCATGCTTCCCTCCTGCACAGGGGCTTGGGGGAAGGAGCGGGGCAGTGGGTGCCCTTGCGTCCCTGAGAGCCTTGTCTTCTCCCTTGTCAGATGCAGCCATGTACAACAACTCAGCGGCACCCCCAGAGGCGCCCGTAGCTCCCACCACGTATGGTAAGGCACACGTGGCTCCTGCTGCACACGGCAAAGCATGTTGCCCCAAGCTGGCACTTGGCCGGCAGTGCTCTGGGAAGCTCAAAGTGGGAGGTTTGCTCAGCCAGTGGAGAAACAGGAGCTGGCCCTTGCTCTCTCGCACACTAGCATCACCAGTTCTTGCTCTTCCTTCCTCCTGCCAGACCCCACACTCAAGGTAGATGACAGCAACACACGCATCCTGATCGGGTGCCTGGTGGCAATCATCTTCATCCTGGTGGCCATCATCGTCATCATACTGTGGCGGCAGTTCTGGCAGAAGATGCTAGAGAAGGTGGGCAAGCACGGGGCAGCTGGCCAGGTCTCCTGGGAGTGCTGGGCATGCCATCCTGTGGGCTCTTTGCCCAGCAGGTCTTCCTGCRTGCTTGGCAAGGGGGAAGTGGAGACTGTGGTTGCTCAAACCCTCCTGCAGCACCCGAGGTGGGAGGCTTCAGCTGGGGAGTTCAGGGCTGGACACAGCCACAGCGCCTGGACACTGTGCTGGGACAGACCTGCTCTGAGCGGAGGATAGGCTAGAGGCACCCAGGAGCCCCTGTCCCACCAGTGCTGCAGGGACCCCCCGTCCAGCTCTCTCCCCTCCCTCGTCCTCACCTCACAGGCCTCTCGGAGGATGCTGGATGATGAAATGACCGTCAGCCTCTCCCTGCCCAGTGAGTCCAGTATGTTCAACCATAACCGCTCCTCCTCGTCCAGTGAACAGGAATCCAACTCTACCTACGACCGCATATTCCCCCTGGGCCCGGACTACCAGGAGCCCTCACGCCTGATACGCAAGCTACCTGAGTTCACACCGGGGGACGAAGACACAGGTGAGAAATGCAGACTTCTGCAGTCTGTGAGCAAGTGACCATGCACCGAGTGTGCAGCACCCCACCACAGGCTTGGGCTGCAGCGTGGTCCAGCCTCGCTGCCTGCAAGCTGCACAATGCGTGCTGGTGCCTTCATGGGCACAGAGCTCTGATCACAAGGAGTTTTGACCCACCTCRATGTTCTTGTAGAAACTAATCCCTCCCGTCCTTTCACAGGGCCCCACTATGGCCCCTTCTCTCTCCCTTTGCCTGCGGCTGAGGAGGAGGCTAGTCCTGCTCTTCACTTCCACAGCAAGCCAGGAGGCRTTTGTAGGGCTGAGCTGCAACCCAAGCTACAGTTAAGGCAGTCTTTCTCCACCTCTTGTGTGAAAGAGCTGCACTGTCCTCCTGGTTACAGGTCCTGCAGGCAAGGAGGCTGGAGGGAGCTGCCATAGCTGCCATATTGAGCTGGCCCAGCCAGGAGTTGTCAGCGAACCTGCTTACTGATATGTTTTGGGGGGCCAAGGGAGGATTTGCTGCAGCAGGCAGTGTGGGTGGCTGGACCCAGGACCAGAGCAGCAGGGCTGAAGGAGCTCAGCCATGCAGAGGAGGCATGGGGAGGTTCTGGGGAGGTGCTGGCGCCACTTCAGATCCCCTGCGGGGAGATGGGGAAGCTCGTGGCCAGAGCGCTTCTGTGCCCCATGAGTCGGCGACCAGAACTGGAGTGTGCTCAGCCCTGGCACAGTGGGTGCGTGCAGGACACCCACAGCAGGCCTGGCCCTGCTATCTCCCTCCCAGGCTGCAGCAGCCTCGTGAAGCCAGCCCAGGCCAGCAGCCCTGAGGGYGTTCCCCACTACGCCGAGGCCGACATTGTGAACCTGCAGGGTGTCACGGGCGGCAACACCTACTCAGTGCCAGCCCTCACCATGGACCTGCTCTCTGGCAAGGATGTGGCCGTCGAGGAGTTCCCCAGGAAGCTGCTGACCTTCAAAGAGAAGCTGGGAGAAGGCCAGTTTGGGGAGGTGAGTGAGAGCTGGGCCTGCTCTGAGCAGGGGCCAGGCAAGGCTCTCCCCATCTCAATGCTTCGGGAAGCCGGTGGTGCTGAGGCCACAGGTTCAGTAAGCACAGTGGTTTGGTCAGCGGGGGCTGGCAGGGAGTTGCCTAGTTTGCAGCTGCCTCTCTGGGGTGGAGCCGTGCAAAGAAGGGTGCTGAATCCACGCGTGAGCAGGAGACATGCAAAGCTCCATGAGGCCATGGAGGGAGAGGCACTTACTCTCTGTGGGTCAGGGGCCCTTGCGAAGTGGTATTCACCTTGCCAGCACCTTCTTCCCGAAGAAGTGCCTGAATTCAAGCCATGGGTGGGGATGCTGACCCTTCCTGGCTGTGCCTTCCTTTCCGCCAGTGCTGCCATCACTGGTGGCTCTGCAGTCCTGTTTCTACAGTCAGTGATGTTCCAATTTGCAAGGGCCACAGGGGACAGGTGGTGGAGGTAACAGTTGCCTCCTTCCAGGTCCATCTCTGTGAAGTGGAGGGGATGGAGAAGTTCATGGACAAGGACTTTGCCCTGGATGGCTTAGACACCAGTTCCAACCAACCTGTGCTGGTAGCTGTGAAAATGCTGCGAGCAGATGCCAACAAGAATGCCAGGTATTCAGTCAGGCAGTGCCCGAGCCCCGGCGCCTCTGCACGCAGAGCAACTCCCCTGAAAGCGTTCACTCCAGCCCCTTTCACACACAGCCCTTCTTAATAAAGTCAGGCCTTTTGGGAAGTGCCACCTCCTCCATGGGCCAGATGGTTGGTGGAGCAGCAAGGACCACACACGTGCCCAGGGCACCTGGTCCTTGCTGGTCCTAATCCCTTCCCCAGCTTCCACTGCTAAGCCCACCCCCCAGCCATGTGCAGATCAGCCCTGAGTCACCAGACCCATTCTGAGCAGATCCCTGCCCCAGTCCAGGGACAGCCGGGGGCAGGGGGACCCAACAGTGCTACTAGGACTGGGTCCGAGGTATGCTTAGTCCATCTGTGTGCACCTCTGTGCCTCTGCGGGTCTGTCTATCCGATCTGTGTGGTTTCTGTTCCGGAAAGGAATGATTTTCTGAAGGAAATCAAGATCATGTCGCGGCTCAAGGACCCCAACATCATCCGGCTGCTGGCGGTGTGCATCGCAGATGATCCACTGTGCATGATCACTGAGTACATGGAGAACGGAGACCTCAACCAGTTCCTGTCCCGCCATGAGCCACAGAATCCCCCAGCCAGCAACATGCCCACTGTCAGGTAGCGCCTGCTGTGTGCCACTCTCAGCGGGGAGGTTCACAGCCTCCTCTGCCCATGGACGGCATAGCCGTGCTCCCGCCCAACGCATGTGCAATGCTCAGGTCTCATTGCCCTCTTGGCAGCTTTGTTGGTGCCACCACAGGGCCTTCATCATCCCCAGGCAAGCCTGCCATGGGCTTGCTGGAGCCCCGTTGCAGCACAGCGGAAGCTCCCTGCCCCATTAGGGTGCTTTAGGACACCCTGGTCAGGGCTGAACCTCCTGGCTCCCGTCCTACCCAATGCCTCAGTCCTCCTTCAGCTTTCCCCCCACCTTGCAGCTACAATGATCTGCGGTTCATGGCTACTCAGATTGCTTCTGGCATGAAGTACCTGTCCTCCTTGAATTTTGTGCACCGAGACCTGGCCACGCGCAAYTGCCTGGTGGGGAAGCAGTACACCATCAAGATAGCTGACTTCGGCATGAGCAGGAATCTGTATAGCGGGGACTACTATCGCATCCAGGGGCGGGCAGTGCTCCCCATCCGCTGGATGTCCTGGGAGAGCATCCTACTGGTATGTGGGGGCTCTGACTGATGCTGAAGTGGTCTTGGGTCTACTCACACTTTTTTTCCCTTTGACTGAAAGCTGCAGGGGATTTGTCTTGCCCATGTATGTGGGCGGTGGAAGGGATGGGGGGACTCTCTGCTCCGTAGCAACATGTTTTGCACTGTGCGTGATCTTCACATGAGCTCTGTGACTGCTGCTACAAAGCAGTGTCTCTGGGGCCCAGGTTTAGGCTGAAGCATGCAGCCATAGAAGCGCAGAATGCAGCAGTGGAGTGGTAGGACCTTTCTAGGGGGAATAGGGGGGCTCTGGAGATCTTTGGAGTGTAGGTCCCCAGCCTGTGAAGGAGTACGTGACATCCTCTCTTGGCCATGGTCAGAGCTGAATGAGAGAGCAGGATTATTTTTTATTTTTAACAAGCTCAACCTCTCAGTGCAGTTGATGCCAGCCAGCCTCAGAGCTCACCACGCTCTGGCCCCAAGAAGAGAGCAAATCTGTGGGAATTAGCCCTTCTTTGGGTCCAGATCTGGTAGCTGAAGCCTCCAGAAAGAGGCACTGAACAACATGTGTTTATGGATTGGAACAAGGTAATTTTTCAGCCGTGGTGGTTCCAGTGTTGGGCACCCACTCCTAGTGTTTGGTGACCATGCTGCTGCCTGGCCCCTTTGGCACAAGGCCAGTGCTTGTGCAAGCATCTCTGCTGTGCAGCAAGACCATAGGTTACCAGAGTCAGAACTGGACCCTGCCTGGCAAAGCTTASTGGCCTTTCCTTGCAGGAAGCCAATCTGGCGCATGGCACGCAGGTGGGAGGAGGAGAGCTGAAGCATGGGGGTAGCATGGCTGTCAGTAGCAGCCATGGAGTCTGAGCCCCATCTCTATCCTGCTGGTCTCTGTGTGAGTGGGGACCTGACATGCAAGCCTCTGCTTGCACAAACAGACGAAGCCCAAGGGCTGCAAGGTGAGTGTACAGTCTGCTGTGACAGACCTCTCTCACACTGCTCCCTCCAACCAGGGCAAGTTCACCACGGCCAGTGACGTGTGGGCATTCGGTGTGACGCTGTGGGAGACCTTTACACTGTGCCGGGAGCAGCCCTACTCCCAGCTGTCGGACGAGCAGGTCATTGAAAACACCGGCGAGTTCTTCAGGGACCAGGGCCGGCAGGTAGGGATCGACAGGCCTGGAAGCCCAGGGATGTGGGCAAGGGTTTTATGGTTACTAAACAGAAAGCTTGACTAAGGTAAGTTTTATGAGTTGAGGTACGCTCACATCAAGAGGAATCTGTGAGAAGGGTCCCCTGCATTTGTACAGGATAGCTGGATAACACTAGAGGTAGAACAAAGTCGGCTGAGCCCACTCTGAGCTGCACCTGTGATCTACAGAATCAAGGCTCTGTTTGTCTGCTGACCACTGCCTAGGCTTTCCGCCCCTCCCAGCTGTGCAGTTTCAGAAAGAGGGTGAAACTACCTGCTGTGCACATCAGGGTTACAGTGGAGTGAGACGTTCAGATACCTGCCCAGAGTCCCCAGACCATAAGCTGAGCTGCTTCAAGTGTGTAGGGCTTGGGGTGGCTTTGTACCAGCAGAATGCTTTTGACCCTCTGTAACTTTTCTGCTCAAT
Source organism: Rhea americana (assembly GCF_003343005.1). Lineage (NCBI taxonomy): Eukaryota > Metazoa > Chordata > Aves > Rheiformes > Rheidae > Rhea > Rhea americana. The sequence goes on from NW_028186127.1 coordinate 48,498, forward strand.
GAATACCTGTGCATGCCTGATGCAGAGCAGGATGGGAGCAAAGGGAGCACAGTTCACCGCTGTGCCTGAGCTTGCTTTATGCACTTTGCTGGACAGTGCCAGAGCACTCGTGTTGTGCAAGATCAAAACCATGTCGAACACAAACTCTGTTTCTTTCTTGGACCCAGGGGATAGAAATGTTCAGCCAGGTTGTGAGACATGAGTAAGTGTGTCATATTCAAATCCCCTAGCCCCACCATCATGCAATTCTGGGACGCTTCCTTTCCTCTCTGAATGTGAAGCAGCATAGCTTCCCCCTGCCCTGGTGCCCTCTGCATGGAGAAACCAAGCTACCRTAGACCTGGTTTGCTTTTTGTCTTATTTGTTTTGCGTGGCAGTAATGTAATCCCTTTGTAAGCCATTTGTCTTTTTCCTTTTATTCCTTTGTCTAAACTCCCTTTGTAATCTTTGTCTTTATTTTTTTTTTTTTTTT
>NW_028186127.1:49034-53392 GCF_003343005.1 Rhea americana
TTACCTCCCCCAGCCTGCACTTTGCCCTGACTCTGTCTATAAGCTAATGCTCAGCTGCTGGAGACGAGACACTAAAGATCGTCCCTCCTTCCAGGAGATCCATCGCCTTCTCCAGGAATCAGCCAGTGAAGAATGACTCATTGCTCCCCCCACCTAGCCCGGTCCCCTTCCTGTCCCCAGAAGAACCTCATACACAAACTGAAGCCACTTCACTTGGACTTAGCAGTAAAATCCGGGCAGCTGGTCTTGTTCTCATTGTACAGTAACAGCCTAAGAGGAAAACCCCCAAAGCAGCAAGAAGAACCCAGGCGTAGGACAGCTTGGACTTGTTTGCTGAACTGAGCTTGGGAACGACGCGGGCTGAGACAAGCGTTATTTATTGATGCAGCGTGTTCTTGGTGACAATGGATTTGGACAAAGTGGGTTCTCTCCCCTGCCCAGAGGGGAGGAACATCAGCTGTATTTTCTCCATGAGGAAGCTCCTGGCCTGTGCACCRGGCATGCATCTGTGGAAGGGATGTGCACTGGGTATGTACGTGGCAGAGCAAAGGCTTCTGTGGAAAGACGGCATTGAGCGACTGTGCCTAGCACAGGGCTCAGAGGCAGGGAGCACACCACAGACGTTTGCGGTGATGTAGGAGTTGGTACTAGCTCACAGTGGGCTGTGCAATTACAGGGTAAAAATCAAAGCTCTCTGGACCTCTGGGGCTTTGGACAGGCTGCGTGGGTGGGTGAGGACACCCCATTCTTGTCTCCCAGCTGCCAGTTGCAAAGGGAGAAGCCCAACCGCACTCTTAGCTCCTCACCCACTGCTAGAGTGGCAGTGTGTCCTGCCAGAGACAAACCTGCCACCTGCCTGGGAGCACTGCCACATAGGCACTCTGTGGCTCTTCCACATCTGCCAGGAAGGAATGGGCCCACCAGCACTGCTGTGACGTGCATTGGAGGGGACCTCCTCTCATCAGAGCTGCTCAAGTGCCAAAGAAAGGCATTTTTGGTGCCCCGGCACCACCCAGGCACTCCCTTGCTCTCGGGCTGGGGATTACAGCTCAGCTGAAGTGCCCAGGGTGGACTCTCCAGCCAGAGCATCTTGTGGCACCTGGCCCTGGTCCATTCTCTCACAAGGAGAGATGTAGACCTTTCTGCACGTCTCAGATCTGGCAGCTTCACGAGCAAAGCAAGCCTGTTCTGACCCCCATACCCCACAGAAGCCCTGACAGTTTACTCGTCATGCCCCAAAATCAGGTTCTCCTGCAACTGGCCAGGAGGAACTTTGTACTTAGAGGGTACATGGACCCTCTCACACTTTTGTACATGTTAGTTCTGCACCATCAAGTCACGCATGGCACAGTTTCCAGTATACTATTGCTAAGGCATGTATATATTCAGTAGATGCACCTACATATAGGGGCAAACCCATTGAACAGACACTTGCTACATGACTCGAGTTTCATGTGTCCTTGCGGCAGATCAGAACCCATCTCACTTCCTTGAAAAGTGTTGGGCCACCTTGGGCACCCCCAGAACCTGGCTGGTAGTGACTGGCCAATGGACTCTGGGGCCCCCATCACAGCTGACCAACACGCTTAGCACGGGGTGCTGTGTGTGCTGAGAAACAGTGTATGGGGAGAGCAGCCTGGGGTAGTGCACACATGTGGGACATGTATGTATGTGCCCACTGGCATGGGCAGGTGCAGGGCATGTGTGCGCCTGTTGGCAGTAGATGAGGGATGTGTGTGTTTGTGCCTACCTGCATGGGCAGATGGGGGATATATGTGTGCATGTGCCCATCAGCATAGGCAGGTATGGGATGTATGTGTGACCACCGGGCATGGGCAGATGCAGGACATGTGACCAAAAGCGAAGTGAAGAGAAAATATGCAGATGACAGTATCAGAGACAGAGGAAGGATAATTGAGAGAGAGTTCCTGGACAACCCACACCACTTGTACAAGGAGAAAGCAGCAGAGCGGGAGTTGCCCCATAATGAAAGAAGAGAAAGTCTGTGTGTCGAGGCTGATTCAAGCAGTCTCTAGGTGGTGTGTCCTATCTGCTTTCAGTGCTCGCTGAGTGTGCAGCCTGTGGCCACACTGAGCCCTGCAGCTCAGTGGGTAACCTAGGAATGAGGACAAGCCTTACTGTGCCATGTAGTTGGTACGCATCTATCTTTGCCCTTGGATACCTTCTCCCTGCACCAGAGTGTGTGTCAGCCTCTCCCAGCCCTGTGTGAGCCAGTGAGGAGCTGAGCACATCAGGCAAGGCAGGAGGCACGTTTTCACTGTGGACAGTCCAGCTCCTGTTGACCTGAGCCCTGGGCTCAGTGCTCCTGAGCTCCCCTGGGTGCCTTTCACAAAGGCCCATGCAACCAAGAGGACACTCTGTTTAAATAGTGCATTATAGTGCCCTGGAAACAGCCCCAACCTCCATTGCCCAAGGAAGTTCAGAGGCTGCGGGATCCCCAACATTGCAGCCCCGAGCAGCTTGCTCAAGCTGTGATGCTGGTCGTACCAAGCAGAGGCTGGACCAGAGATCTCCGGAGGGCCCTTTCCATCCAGATCTTTCTGTGGCCCTAACCCTGACAACGACAACTGCACCAGAAAAGAATAATCTGATTGCGTTTTCATTAGGATGCACAGTGGTCCCTGTGGCCACACAAAGAACTTGAAGGCAGAGCACACCACGGCCGCCTGCAGAAAGCCTTCTCTTTGCCAGCTGAGAGCATAAAYGACTCATGCTCCCCTGCCTTAGCCCTGTGCGCTCACTCATAGGCAGACTGTATGTGAAATGCTCCCCTCCCATTTTTGACAGTGTTTTGTACTTGCAAAAGCATTGCTGGGAGCAGCTGAGTCCCAGAGGAGAGGGGGCACATATGGCCAGGCTAGGTTAGTGGAGAGTGCGCAAGGGCCAGGAAGGAAAAGACAGCAGGTCTTATGTCAGGAGAGTGCCCTGGGACTCAAACATCTCAGGTAGCTTCCATCTGCACCTCCAAGCACCTCAAGGAAACTTGGAACAGAGATTTTACTTCCAGAGTAAAATGGCTCTGCAGCAAGCTGCTCTCAGAGAGCAGACAAATGTCGAGCCAGGGAATGACTGTGCTGCATGATCAGCTCTTGGCTCTAGGGGAGAAAAGGGAAAGGCCATGGAAGGGAAAGGCGTTTTGAATTGGTGAGCCAGGAAGYTGTTTATGTTTTATGATGGCTGAAAGGTCAGAGAAGGCTTTGCGGGAGAGGATAAGGGTGGGAAGTATTCTTTTGCTATCTGGAGAAAAAAGCTGAGTTTGTAAGCAGTGCAGAGAGCGCTCTGGAGTCCTGTTGGTGCATATACAAAGATCTGGTGCAGCACCTCCAGATGCAAGAAGGATTCATGATGAGTTCTCTAAAGAGCACTGGCTTTCTCCAGTAGCACTGTCTGCTGCAACCTGGACAGCAGGCAGCTGGGGTCAGAGGCACAGTCTACACCATATTCCCCCTTTTCCAGTTTCCTGCACCCCAAAATTACACATCAATTCAAACTCTGCAGCCCCTTAGTCAGAGCACTGCCTTTGGAGTAGCAAACTTACTAGCAGGTAGTTTAAGAGGCACTTCAAATCAATAAATACAATAGGAGGAGGAGCAAATTAATGCATTGGATTAGGTTTTGGAGAGACAAAAGGGAAATCTTGTCCAATTTGGTGAAAAAGATTTGCACCAGCTGGAACTCGTATGCTGTATGTGAGAGCAAAGCTTGCCAAGGGAACCAAGAGCCAGAGCCATGGAGGACAGTCTCACGGTCCCAGGGATCCGCTTTACATGGCAGTGCACAGACCCTTGCAAATGTGTCCAGGCTGGGGTTGAACGTCAGTGTGGAGTCCAGCTGCCTGCTAGAGTGCAGAGGCTTTGGCTGGCTTGCCCTCATGTGGGAATGCTGTGCCCGCAGATGTGCGTATATAGTGCTTTGCTGCGAAACATCTCGGCTCAGACCAGCCTGAAGGAGTGATGACATCTGGTGCCCCCCAAAACAGGTGGTTGCTCTGGGGAGCCCCGACTCYGGCATGTGTGGCATGCCGCCCCCGGCCGAGCACTCGCTGCCGCAGCGCGCCAGCACCTGGGTGGGGTGCCCGGCCCCTCTCTGAGGAGCGGGCTGGGACAGTGGGGTCCACGCAGAATGCGGGCTCAGCACAGGGAGGGGGTAAGGAGCTCAGGTAAGGCTACTCCAGAAGCCTGGGGAGCAGTGGCTGCAGCTGTGGGGCCAGGACTGATGGGCAGTGAGGGCTGAGGTGAGGGGGCAGCACAGGCTGAGGCGATGGGGCACTGAGGGCTGAGGGGAGGACGCAGTGCAGGCTGAGGCGAGGGCGCAGCGCGGGCTGAGGCGAGGGGCAG
>NW_028186127.1:54129-76888 GCF_003343005.1 Rhea americana
GGGCTGAGGCGAGGGGCAGCGAGGGCTGAGGCGAGGGGGCAGTGAGGGCTGAGGCGAGGGCGCAGCGCGGGCTGAGGCGAGGGCGCAGTGAGGGCTGAGGCGAGGGGCAGCGAGGGCTGAGGCGAGGGAGCAGCGTGGGCTGAGGCGAGGGGGCAGCGAGGGCTGAGGCGAGGGGCAGCGAGGGCTGAGGCGAGGGCGCAGCACGGGCTGAGGTGAGGGCGCACTGATGGCTGAGGTGAGGGGCAGCGCGGGCTGGGGCGAGGGCGCGGCGCGGGCCGAGGCGCAGCACGCGATACGCGCGCGACGCGGCCGTTAGGGCGCCCCCCTGCGGCCCGCCGCGGCCCTGCGCGCAGCCGGCGGGGGGGTGGAGAGGCGCAGGTCCACCCTGCTCACGTGGAACGCGGGGGGGAGGCGGTGCTCCGCGCCGGCCCCGCCCCGGCGGCTCGGGCCACCGTCACGCCATCGGCAACGCGCGCCGGCCCCTCCCCCGGCCCCTCCTGCGCGCTCCGATTGGCCGGGGGCGGGCGGGAGGCGGGGCGGCGGCGTCAGGTGCGTAAGGCGGTGACGCCACGCCGGCGGGGGCGGGGCTTGGCTGACAGCGCTTAAATGGCGGCGGCGGCGCGAGGGCGGGAGGGGAGATGGAGCGGGTGGTGCTGGTGACGGGCGCGAGCAGGTGAGCGGGGCCGGGCCGGGCGAGCGGCGGGCGTTGGCGYGACGCGACGCGAATAACGGCTCGGCGCGTGTCGTTGCAGCGGCGTGGGGCTGGCGCTGTGCCAGCGGCTGCTGGAGGAGGACGGCCGCATCCACCTGTGCCTCGCCTGCCGCAACGCCCAGAAGAGCGAGGCCGCGCGCGGGAGCATCCTGGCCGCCCACCCGGCCGCGCAGGTCTCCACCGTGGAGGTGGACCTGGGCAGCCTGGTGTCCGTGCTGCGTGCTGCCCGCGACCTCCGCCGCAGGTATGCGCGCCCCCGGCTCCGCTGCCCCCGGGTCCCCTCTGCGTGCCCCTCACTGCCCTGCTTCCCCCCCGTGCAGGTTCCAGCGCCTGGACTTCGTCTATCTCAATGCTGGCATCATGCCCAACCCCCATGTGAACTTCAAGGCCCTCTGGCAAGGCCTCCTGACCGGGTAGGAGCCTGTGGGGTGGCTGCAGGGAACTCCTGTCCTGTTTTGGGTTTCTGAAGAGTACCTTTCAGCTATGAATTACAGAGCATCTTATGAAGCTGTAGCCTTAGCCTGTAAACAGGGAAACTGAGCTGGGGAACAGCATGACTTGGATTGAGCCTAATAGTTAGGGAGATTGCATGTAGGTGCCAGATCATTTCCTTATCTGAACTAGAGTTAATCCTGGGATGTGGTTCCATACTGAAGCTTGGTTTTGTTATGAGTAAGAAATGAGAAAGCTACTTTTTTTTAAGTGATCATTTACTGTGGTGGCAACTCTCTAAGCTGTAAGTAACAAGTATTGTTTAACCAGTATTGAGACTTTTTTAAAAAAGGGACTCTAATACTTAAATTTTAGAAGGCCAACAAATTTTCATGGATTAATAGAACAGCCTGCAAGAGGGGGAGGGGGGGAAACTCGAAGGTCTCTCTGTAGACTTTGAGGTGGAGGATGTTTCTGAGTAACTGAAGTGCTGATCTGGAAGAGCAGGGAGAGCAGATATCTCCCTGCAGTGTTCTTCTCTAACTCCAGTTGTTAACTTCCAGCAAGGTGCTTCGTATGCTGACTACTGCAGAGGGAATAATGACCCAGACAGATAGGCTTAATGGAGATGGACTGCAGGAGGTGTTTGCTACCAACCTTTTTGGACACTTCATACTGGTGAGACTGTATTTGAAGGTCAGGCTCTAGATCTGCTTAATGTGGATTGTGATGGATACAGCAGGGTATTGATGAATCAGTTCCACCTCACAGATTTTGATGTTCCGATGAAGATCGGAGCCTGACTAGTAAAGAGTAAATAAGTGTTGTATGGAACAGTGAGCTTTGTCCCCTTCTGTGGTCTGCTCCAAGCCCCCTTTGGAGGAATCAGTAGAAAGTCCTATGCTTTACTGAAATTGCAACAAATGGTGGTAGTTGTTGTGAGGCTTAATGTAATCTTAAGGATGCTCTAGATTGTTAGTAGATAGAGACAAAGCTGACTACTTTCTCTCCAGAGAGAACATGTAGGCTTGGCTCTATTAAACTCTGAGGTGCCAAGCAGCTGTGCAAAAGAATGCAATCTGATTATGAATGTTCCTTGTGGAACTTGTGTTATATCTGAATAGTGGCAGCTTCTCCTGGTGGAACTTGGCTGGTATGTGTGCTGGCCACTATAGTGGAGAGTGGCCAAATCTAGAAAGTCTAAAAGCTGCAAGCTTATCTCAAGGTATGGTTTTATAATTTTAAAACTAYTGTGCTAAATAAGTTAAAACAACAATGCTTCTGCAGGTTCGACAACTTGAATCTCTACTCTGTGGTAATGAAAAGCCATCACGACTCATCTGGACCTCTTCCAGTAATGCTAGGGAGTCTGCGTTTAGCCTCTCTGACTATCAGCATGCCAAGGGTCGAGAGTCATACAGTTCCTCCAAATATGCTACTGACCTGACAAGTGTTGTCCTAAACAGGAAACTTAATAAGCAGGTAATGATGGTGTTTGTATGTCTGAAGAAGCATGATGAGCTCCTACTATAACTATCATCAAGTTGTTATTACCTGGTTAAATTTCTTCATAGTAATCTGATAGGTTCCCTAATGCACATGTAATATCAAAGCTGAGATTGAACCAGTGGTGTAGGTGGTAGAAAGCAATTAAACTGTTGGCTGTAAGGCTTCCTGGTTAGAGAATATGCTGAGGAGGCTGTTTGGGCTTTTGAGTTTTTTTTTTTTTGACAATGAATTTTGTCTGAAAGCAGAAGTAATTAAAGTTCTTACCTTACAAGCTATAGCCTTCYCTTTAGACAAAGGAGCTGGTCTTAAAGAGCTGAGGACTGCTACTTGGACTACCCTTTACTTTTGGTGTACTTGTCTATTACAACAAAACTGCTCAGGCAGCTTTGTCTGCAAGCGCTTGAGGTGCAGGCTGTCTTGAGCTGTACACCCAAAGCTGGTATTCAAGCCTGTCACACTAAGACCTGTGAGCAATCTGCCTTTGTCAGACATGGATTCTGTTTGTGGGCTACAGTGCTAATTAGTGATTGCTCTTGCACTTTCTTCTGAAGTGCTTATCCTGAGAAAAATGACCTAATTCCCAAAGCCTGTTTTTTTTCCCTTAAAGGTTGGCCTCTGAGGTAGAGTGGGCTGTAGTTTGTTAGGTGGCTGCTGTAGCTGTATGGAGACTACCAGACTAGGATTCTGGTATGTTAGGAGACAGCCTTTGGTCTTGAGCTTGTTCAAATTCAATAAATTGAGGCTCACTACATCTCAAGGGACCTCCTGGACATAAAATTGCTCTATATTTGGTCTCTGGAGAAGAGAGCACTCTTGTAATCACTTCTCTATACTCACCTTTATTTTCTTGCTGGGAAGAATTGAGAGGGAAGGAGTTTGTCCTGTTTGTAATTTAATTACTGTTTCCAGACTGACTGTTTTCTGTGCAGGGCCTCTATTCCAGTGTTGTTTGTCCTGGTCTTGTTATGTCTAACATGACCTATGGAATTCTGCCAGTTTTTCTATGGAAGCTGCTCATGCCCCTCATGTGGCTGGTAAGTTGAACTCTAGGTTGGGTTTTYTGGAGTTTTGTTGGGCTGGGATTGTAAACTGCAGTGGTGTACTTCATAGCAAGTGATAAATGTTGGGCATTTGGCTCCTTGCTACTAGTATTTTACAACTGTCTTCTGTTAGAATAGGCAGAGTGGTCCCTTGCAAGGGACTGTCCATTCTAAAGGAGCTGGAGGCCCCTCAGTGCCTTACTGACCTTCTGAAGCAGCAGGCCTCCTGTGGAGGGGAGAGGGTGATCTCTTCTGTTTTGGAGCCCCTTGGAGCATGGGGTACAGTGGAGAGAGGCTAATGGATCCCTACTGCTTATACTGGCAACTCACTTGCCTGCTCTGACCCTTAGAACTACTACTGTGGCAATAGTGCTAAATACCTATAATCTGGGATCTGGATGCTGATCCTGGTAGGAGAGGGGACTGTTCTCAAGACTGACTCTGCATTTCTGCTGCTTTTGGGCTAGTCTTCCTTTCCCTGTCACTCTCCAAGCTGTGTTCAATACATTCACTGGATTTGTTGCACCCTCTTGGTATTGGGCGGAGGATGCAGCAGTATCTCTGTTTTGTTGTGGGTTCCTAATACAAAGCAAAAGTGAAAGCGAGAAGCAGAGGAGGCTTAGCCAGGCCTTACAAACCTGCCCTTTGCTGTCTTGAGGCCTGGTTCCCAAACTGAATTCCTCTGACTCCCTGAGTTGATGCTGTTGGACACCCCAGCAAAACACAGCTATGCAAATAGACCCAGTTTAACCCTTAAACCATGACAGCACTCATCAAGGCTCCCCTTCAGAAGGATTGCCAGCRTGTTGTTGGCTTATTAAGTCCCATGGATTCTAGTGTCACCTATACCTAGAAGCCTGTCCTCTGTACCTTGAAATGCTGTTTGCTTCTAGAATACAAGACTTTACTTTCAGAGTTCTTCCTGTACCTCTGGAAAGCAGTCTCCTGCTTTCTATTACTTCTCTCCTTGCTTTCCAAAAGCCTCTTCTTTGCTTTCCAGATTCAGTATAGTTGTGTCCTTGTATGCAGACTGCTTCTCATAGCAGCAATACCAAGGCTCGGAGATCTGCCTTTCTCCTTAAACTGTCTAAGGTGGCAGCTGATCCTGATGGATCACCTTTCTCCTGTCAACGGGTAAACTTCTCATTTGCCATGCCACACTGGTAGTACTGCAGCTTCTCTCTGCATCTSCCTCATGCAGTGCTGAGACCATTCAAGAAAAGGTGCCTAGAGGGCCCATTGCCCTTTGCTATGGGGATTCTCTATGTGTAGAGGTGCAGCATAAGAATGGCTGACTGGTGGATGGCTCCAAAGAACTTTGAGCTTGTGATAATAAAGGGATATGTGTTGGTCRTAAGTGTGGTATTAACTGTAGTCAGCTTCAGAAAGCACTTCTACCTGTGGTGGTAGATCTTGCATTACTGGCTGCAGGGGGCTTGCCAAAGAAATTTTGGGCCAGTGTGCAGATTCTAGCATGAAGATACTTTGTTTTTTTTCCCTCAGATACGTTTTTTTGCCAAAACCTACACTCTGACACCATATAATGGAGCAGAAGCACATGTAAGTAGTTCACAACTTGATTAAGTCCTTTTTCTCTGTTAACTCTTCCCAGTATCTGCTGGCTTGAACAAGTAGTCTCTGTAGGGCTGATGAGTATGCATTTTTCCTTCTAAACAGTGTGAATAGTAGCAGACCAGTTGTGAGCAGGGTTGATCCAACAGGTGGTGCTTTATGCCCTTCATCTGATCCCCATAAAGTATTTCAGAAACTGTTCCTTCTGTCACTGTCAGGAGTGCTGTTTGACTTGCTTGCAGTCTGGCAGCCATGGGTATTTAGTTAAGAGGAAATGAGAGGAATGCAGGATGCAATGTGGATCAAGTACAGTAGTGAGCACATCTAGGTACATGAACCACTTAAATGCTTTCACACTGGGAATGTGAACTGTGGTTTACTACTGGCTCAGGTGGGTTGAATCTGTGGGGAGCAAGATCAAAATTTCTTCTCTGGACATCAGATCTTTCTGCTTCGTAAAATCACCTGTGGTGTGCTCACCTGTATCTATTAGCAGGCAGGTCCTTGACTGCAGGCCTGGCTGGGACTGCTGAATTCTGTACACAGCTGTACTGTTCTTCCTAGGTGTGGTTGTTCAAACAAAAGCCGGAGTCCCTGGATGCACTTGTCAAATACCACAGCTGTACTTCTGGACTGGGAAAGAGTTATGTGGAGCCCAGAAAGGTAACTGGAGAAATGGATTGCTGCTGAAGGGGGCTTGGCTAGGATCTTACTTTGCAATCCCTTCCTGGAAAGGTTAGTGCATAGGGTGTCCTGTGGGTGGAATGGGAGCAAGATGAATGCTGAGCAGCAGTGATGAGTTACTCTAAGAATCTCATAAATACACACACAACTACCAGGCTCAGGCTGGAGTCTGGGAACTTCTAGGAGAAACCAGGGAAGACTTCCTGCAGAGGATGTGAAGCTTAGTGAAYTGGGTAGGAAGAGAGTGTCAGTCTGAACAGAGCTGCAGTAGTTAGGATGTAGATCAGATGGGACAGGTGTCTGCATGCTTTCTAGTAAGTGTAGCTGGGAGGAACCTATGGATCTATTCTATGTGGATGTTACCAAGCAGCACACCTGTAGTGTGCTGGAGATCATAGGCCTAATCTCTACCATTAACATGCTGTCAGACTGGAGGTGGGGAAAAGCATATTGCCGTATTAACAATCAGGCGGAGTGCTGTGTGTTCCTTAACTGTACTATCCTTCACTTGCACCCCACCATCCCTAGAGTTGCCCTCACCATCTGTGCTGGCTGCTGTCAAGAGATGTCTCACAGTACTGATCTTTCTCTTTCAGATTGATGTTGATGAAGAAACTGCTGAAAAATTTTATGAAAAACTATTGGAACTGGAGAAGCAGGCTCTAGAGAGATATGATGATCTCTTAGATAAGTAAGGCCAGTCTCAGTGGGTAACAAGCTTGTATCAAAGATGTGGGGTTTCTTCCTTGTGGTGCTAATTGTAATGCCTGCAGTTCTGCAGGCATGTGACTTCAGAACCTACCTTCCTTCTCTGCAGAAGGTAAACAATTCCTGAAAATGGAAATGTGAAACTGAGAAGTAGTCTTTCTGGTATGAGGTTTTTCTGACATAAAACTGGAGACCTGGTGTAGGTGGAGACTGTCTTAACACAGTTGCAAAGCATTATCTTAAAGCATGACTGAACTGTACAGTTCAGGAACAGCCTGAAAACATGTGGTTTAAATATCTGGCTTGGTGCAAGAAAGGCAGTGGTCTGGTGCTGTTCCAAGTCCTGGCTCCACCCATCTTTCTAGATGGTGTGGACATGACACATTACCTGTGGCTAATCTTCAAGTACTTGAAGACCCATCTTCAGACGAGCTGCTTTTCCATTTGTACACCAAAGTTGGGGTCTGTTTTCCAGACATGCTCAAAAAGATTGAACCTTAATGAAAGTCAGGCTCTTTAGAGTGTCTGAAGGAGAGCTTCTCAAGAGCTGGGTAGTCCTATAATGGAAATATCCCTCAAGTTGCAGTTGAGAAGGGGGATACCTTGCTGTAAGAGGTGTGAGCAGTCCCTGGGTGTGGGGCCATGGGTTCTAACCACAACTGGCTGGAAAGACTGCTAAACTGATGTTAACTTGGTTTCAGAGCTAGTCTGCTCTGCTCATAGCAAGAGAGAGGTCACCTTGTTTTAACTATTAATTTGTCTTTTTACTTACTGTACCAAGTATTCTTCCAGATGTTTATCTTGAGAGCTTCAAGTACCTGGTGTACCTTAAATGCTGCTGCAAATAAATAATTGGAACTGACTTGTGTCCTTGCTGAAATGGGGTCTTTACTCCAAGAACTGAATGCCTTTGGTTTGGAGGGCTGGAAGGGAGGATGTGTGTCTTCCTGCACAATAACCCTGCATGTAACTGGGAAGTGTTTTGGGGAGGTGCTGTTCTTTCTTTAACCACCCATTTGGGTTTGCTTTATGTGTTCCTTTTAGCTGATACTAGTGTCTTTAATTTTTCTGAGACTTCAGTGTAGTTATGGGTAGATGCTGAGCCCAGAATACTTGAGAACAGCCTTGTGGTACTCTTGTTCTGTTTAGCTGGTATGTAATGTGTGGTGCTCTGTCCTCCTGCAAGTAAACAAAGGGAATAAGCACAGTAGTGTAAAGGGCAGAAGTCTTCCTTGAAGAGCCTTTGGGTTTTCCAACTGTGAAGCAGTGAAAGAGGACTTTTTTTCCTCTCCAACTTATGCTTTAATACCTATGGTGTGTCTGAGACTATTTCCCAGCTTTAGGCCCTGGGGAGAAGTAGGAGTCTCTGACCATTGACTTGTCACATAATTACAGATTAAATCTGGCTTTGTCAGCTGGCTCTAGCAGTGCTTGGGCACTTCCTGGGGGGCCAGCAGGAGCCAGCATCAGGCTAGGAGGAAGGCTGTGCTGTTCAGCTGTGCAATCACTTGGCCTGAATGTGGGTTCCTACTGCCAGGCAGTGGAGATGAGGGCTCCCTGAACACAGGCTCTGGAAGTGTGGCTGCTGTGCTCAGCCTAGTGCACCCTGCTGAAAGTGCTGGCGTGGCCAGAAATAAGGTTGGCTCAAATATTTGTGTGGGAAGCTGCAATGGCACAAGCCCACAGCTGGCATTCAGGAACATTAAAGTCTTGCAGAGGCTTTTCATTAATTGTTTTGTAGGGAGATACAGGTTTGAACAAAAAATTCTATGTGAATTTTTTTTCTATAATGCCTTTGAGTGCATCTGCAAGGCAATGGTGTGGCCTTCTATGTGCTGTAAATGCAGCTCAGTCCTGTGTTTGGGCTGAGCACCACTTCTCAGCCCTCATGTACCTTAGGTATTCACAAGTATCAGTGTGGGTAAGAACAGAATGAGAAATTTGGTATACGTGGAGCAAACTTTCCCTTGGCTATAGCCTTAGCTGTTTAGATTTTCAGAGCAGAAGACATGYGCTATGGGTACCATCATGTAATTGCCATAAAATGTTGGTGGGGAGGGATTTATGGAGGCCTGTAGTCCAACCTCCTGCTTGGAACAGGTGTGTTCCCACACCAGGTCTGGGTGTTGTGGCTGTGTGTAGCCAGTCCTGAAACCCTGTGGGGCTGGAGCCCCTCACCTCTCTGGTGCCCTTCCCCAAGGCTGTGGTGCCCAGCTGGGGAAAGAATCACTGTCAGATGGTCAGCAACTGTCTGATCCTTGTTGAACTGCTGCATACCTGATCCGCAGAGCATCCTGTGGTGGTGTCCAGCTCCTTGTTCTGGAGAGTGAGTAAGCACTTCCTTTGGTTTTAGACTGCTATGTTGATAATTTTGCTGTACTTTTGCCCTGRGGTGTAGTAGGAATTGTTCACCCCTTATGCCTTAAGTTTCCCCCAACCATCTTCTAGCTGGAGGCACCCAACCTGCTTGGTCATTTGTTCTGGGAAAACTGTTCCCTGTTCTAGTTCTTTGCTATTTCTGTCCCATTCCCTTTTTGAAATAGGATGGATGGTACAGCATGTGTAACTCAAAACAGTTCAACACAGTGCTTTTTGTCTACCCTTGTGCTCTTTGGCATTCTGGGCCTGTGAAGTAAGTACAACTTACTGGGAGATGGGAGGCACAGGGTTCTTATCCCAAGTTAATTATGTGTTGTTCTGCACCTTCTCTCAGACAACTGCAAGCTGGGTTTGAGGCTTGATGCAATGCAGAGTAATGATGCATGCAGTCCTGATGATGTAACTGTGACAGTCTAAGGACTCAAACAAGGTAAGGTCTAGAGGTGTAGAAGCARTACACATTTTTTAATAGGCAAAGCTAGTTAAGAATAATATCTATAAAAGCAAATACTTTCTAGTACACAGGAAAATACATGCTAGAAAAATACATACTTTCTAGTACACAAGCTCTTTTTGAGCCTGGAATGAAGCAGCAAATTTCTGGAATGAGCAGAGACATGCAGTAATACCTAAGAGTTCAAAGTGTTTTTTTTTTTAAGTATGTAGTTGTGTAATATGTGCAATTGTTAGAGGAAGTTATATCTGATGGGAAGGGGCAAATTACTTTGGCTTGTGGAGCATGCTGAGGTTGATGGGGGAAGAGGAGGGATAGCATGTCAACACCAATCTTTATCTGTGATGTCAAGTAGAGCTATGAACAAGTTACTGAACTCATCTTTAAAGCACGTTGTAAGCCTCCCTTGAACATCTGGGCTTTAAAGTTAGAGAAGTTAGTGTTTCTGTTCTGTGTGAGCTCAGCCTGGTTTAGTTTCATCTCCTTTGTTGCCATGAAGGCACCTGGCATGCAGTGACATATGTTACATTCTGTGGAGCACAAGCATAGGATCTAGGAGTTGTGCAGTTCTGCTGTGGGATGTGGTTGATGTTGGTTGTCAGGTGAATTTGACTTTCAGATATGACCAGGATCCTTTTGATTCATGTTGGGTTGCTATTGATAAATTTAACTTCCTCTGTTACTGCCTTCAATTCTAAGCTTATTAGGAACTAGGAAATCAGAGCAGTGCTGGTGTGAAGGGCCTGTGGAAGTCTGTAGTTCAGCCTCCTTCTCAGACCAAGTTGAAAGAAGAAGAAATAAAAGGAGCTAAAGTACAATCTAAGCCTTGTAGAGACAGGATAACCTGGAGAGATAAGACAAATCTCATGGTTTCCCGTGAGCTCAGTAGTCCGTAAAGCTAGAGATGCACAACCAACCCAGGAGTTTCCTAAAGACTGTTTTTCAGCTGCAGGTGCTGGTCTGGGGAAGTGTGCAGCACATTCATGCTCCAGTGTCAAATAGTGCTTGCCTCAGGCCTCTGCTGCTCTATAGGGCTTCCTGCCTGTTTCACCCCAGGCATCGCCATCTGTGCCCTCTTGCTGCAGAAGGAGACTTGGCAATGTCTAGCCTGTCTGGGAGCAGTTTTGCTCCTCTCCACTGCATTGTGAATTGCATTGTGAAAAGCCAGACATCTTTGTTTGCACTGCCCTCCTGTTAAGGAGGGGACTGTGCTGTGGGATGGAAGTTGTAACCAACTGTGAAGTCTCAGCCTTTGTGCTGAAAGGACAGGCAGTAGGACCTGGTGACTTGAAGTGTAGGCTGCCCAAAAGGCAGGRCCTGGCTGACTGAGCTGTTTGTTCCTAGTGAACTTTGCTAGGAGAGCTGCTGCCTTAGAGGAAGGCTCAAAGCACATGGGGTAATGTGTGTTGCTGGAAGAGAAAGGACTGGGTTGTCCTAATTCCCCATCTCTGCCTATTCTAGTGAGCCTATCCTTTTTTCCTGTAGCTGTACCTATTTGTTRTGGGCTGGCTCATGCAGACGGTAACAGGGTAGCAGGAGAGAGTGTGAAGAGCATGTGCTCTAAGATCAGGTAAGACTGGGAGGTTACTGGGCTCTCACACACTCTCCCACCAGCAGCTGTTGAGCTATACAAGCTGTCTGCAGCTCTGTTGGTGAGTTCCAGTTGCTGTGCACAGCATGGCCTGAGGAGGTTTCATGCTGTTCAGAGCAGTTCTGGACTTGCAGCATGCTGTAACAAGCCAGGTTTCTTCTGTAGAATGTTTCCAACTCTACTGGCTCAGTAACCTGACCACACCTCCAAGAGGGAATGCAAAGGGCCTCTGATCCTCATGTCCTGCTCCATGGCCTTCAAAGCTGGGGGTCGGGGGGGAACGGGCATAGGTAGGGGAAACCCTGTGTAAAGCAATTACTCTTTGGGCTCTGAGAAATGGCTGAGGCCATTCTGACAGCCCAGAGAGCCTAAGGTGCTGCTTGGCATTTCCAGCTGCAGAAATGTGCAGGGTGTGCATTGCTTAGGTGCTTCTCTAGTTTGGTGCCTGGGTAGTCCTGGGACTAGGTGGTGATTGGGCTGGAGTCCCAAGGGGCTGAATTTTGCACCACAGCCATCTAAATGTGGTTTGTTCCCTGCTTGATACTGTAGTGACTGTGACCCAGGTCATGCTGTGCATTCTGGTTCAGCCACCTGTCATCTCTTCCAGGTGACTGTGAGCAGAGCTGGCTGATGCTCTGGAGCTGCCTATCTGCAAGGAAGGCTGGCTCTTGGCTAACAGGTGCTTATTGATCTGCTCCTTAAGCTCGGTAAGTCTGACACAGCTGGACAGGAGCAGTTGGTACAGACAGCAAAGCTGCAACAGACCTTCCTTGAGCTCTGCAGTTTGCTCTTAAGCAAGGGGATGGTTGGAGACAAGTAGCATGAACTGCTGAGACTGACTGTATCTGAAAAACAAGGGGGAGTGAATATATCCCTGCTCATCTGGACTTGTTGCAACTGTATCCCCTTCCAWACTGGCCAAGGGCAATGCTCACTGTTCCCTGGCTCCTTGGAGTCCACTTTAGAAAGAGTCTTTACTCTTGACCACAGCAGAGCTTTGATCTGTCAGATGCATCTAAGCAGGAAAGCACTAATGGAGAAATGGCAACTGGATCAAGGAGATCAGGCAAGTGTATGCATCCATCAACTGCTTCTCAGCATTATCTTGCTTTCAGGCCATTTTGTGTGTTAAGATAGGGTGCTGGGCCTGGAGACCCTGCTGACAGCATTGCATCAGTCAGCTGCCTCCATTCACATCTTGTGTGCAGAGCTATCAAGTCCTTTATGCAATTACAACAACTCCTGTCCAGGGCATGGTGCCATGTGTCTAGGCCAGGGGTGATGCAGGCAGGTTACAAGTGACAGGATGTGGGACAGATGAAGAACTTGGAATGGTGGTTTTGAATCTGTGCTAAAATGGGAGCTTTGTTTGTAATTCCCAGATATGGAGCTTTCCAGAGATGCTTTGGGGCATGTTTTGAGCATGAAAACTTGGAATGGTTGCCATAGTGTTCTGTGCAATTAGGCTTTATGATCTTCCTTTGTCAATAACTATAATTGGTCCTAGGTCAGCAGTTTCCTATCTTAATGAGCAAATGAGTTGCCTTGCTCCAAATATAGTTGGAGGTCACCATAGTTTACAGCTCAGCTGGCTGAAACTGTTTAGGGCATTGATAACAGAGTATGGAAATTGCAGCCTGGGATGTTGCAGAGGGAGGAGGAGGCTTGACATCTACCTGTGCTGAAATCCACTGGACAAGGTTAGTCTTCTTTCTCCAGAATGTAAAGTGGGAGGCAATGTGATTAAGGAAACAATAAGGACCAGTGTGTGTCCCTGTGGATATGTTAGAATAAGGTTCTTTGGAAGCATCCAGCATTTACCTTTAGATGAAAACTTTGCCACTGAAAGTATTTGGAGGGGGACTGCACAGAGGAGGGATGCGAGGAGAGGCAAGACTTAGCCCTTGCTAGGAAGAGYTTGGCTAGAAACTGAGCAGAAACTCCTCTGGGAGCTTTGCCGGAGCATGACAGGTCTGTCTGGCAGCAGAGAACCAGCAGAGGCACAGATCTGGGTGAGTTTTGCTGAGATTGGGTAAATTGTAAAACCACAGGAAGTCTTAGATTGTGAAGGAGCTCTTGAGCCTCCAGTGCAACCCCTACTTCAAGCAGGCTTGGAGAGCCTATGGTGCTATAATTAACATTTTTTGGCATCTGCATTTACTGAGAAGAGCATGGGAAGGTTCCTTTGCAAGAACCCTTCTTGTAGATGATGCGTCAAAGGATTTTTATCAAACCAATGCATTAGTAGAAGAGATTACAAGGCAGGCAAATGAATGACCAGGGCTGGATGACATTCATCCTGAGGCAAAGCAGCTGAACTGATCGCTGTGTTTTTCTCTCTCAAAATTGCCTCAAGCAAAGCAAATCCAAGGAGGTGGTTGGGTATCCAGCCTGAAATTAAGTTGTGGAATATCCTGCCATAGGGCAGCACAAGTGGGCCTCTCTTTTGAAAGGCCTCTAACACCTACCAAAGACAATCTCAAGGTGTCTAGTGTACACCATGGAGGTATTGCTCTGCACTTGCCCTCTTTTCTGTTCCTGCCTATCTCCAGCAGAAGCTTTTGTCAGGTTAGTCTGGTTCAATGTGCATTTGTCTGTGGGAATAGTGCCTGCTGGAAGAATCTCTCCCTTCTCCTTGGAGAAAAGAGTAGTGATTTCAGGAGGTCCATGGGAGTCTGGCAGAAGGGAAGCAGCAGGGTGGTCAGGCCTCCCCCCCCGCTGGGGTTGGCTCCACTGAGAGAGGTTCTGTTAATGCTGCGTTGGCACCATGGCACTGAAACACTGCAGTACCACGCCCAGCTGAGGATCATGGAAGGAACAGTCTCATCATCAAGGGACAGCAATGACCTGAGAGGCCAGGGGAACTGGCCAGCCTGTGCAGGTAACTGCGCTGAATGGGGTTGAGGAGTGATGACAGCCATGCTTTTGAGCATCATGTTTGGCTCTGGAGACCTAGACGTGCTTGCCCACAAATTGTGTGCTCCCGAGATTCATYTCAGGTTGTGCAATGCTGTTGTGATTTGTCATGGCGCATATCTTTCTGGGGAGTTGAGTGCAAGGCAGATGAGTACTATCTCACATCCTTGTCATCTGAATAGTGTGTGTGTGGTGAGCTAGCAAAAGCCAGACCTGCTGAGACTGTTTGAATAAGTTATTTCCAAGCAGCTGTGGATGGAGGTTGCACAACTCCTGCAACCTGGGAGCTTGCCAGCCCTGTGGAGTTGAGACGTGCTGCAAGGCTCTAGGCACTAGTGAGTTGGGCTTAAAATGCAGTGATGCTGCTCAGTGTCAGAGTAACCTTATCAGGAGGTTTAGATCCTCAGAGTAGCCAGCCTTGCTTGTTTTGGAACAGCCCTTGGCTGTTGACAGCAGCTACAGCTCTGGGCCTAAGAGCGCTGCATCATGCTCTTGCCTTGAATTCTCTGAATACCTTTCAGCAAGTTATGGCTTCTCTGCCTTGGACAGCTTTTGGGTTGACTCAGGCTCTTCTGTGTCCAGCAGTTCCCCAGTCAACTCCTGAAAAGCTTCCTTGTCCGGAGCAGGGTGGGTTGCCACCTGGGTCCAGGCTGTGGAGATGGGMGCAGACAGAACATGTGGGGAGCCCTTTAGTCCATGTAACAACAAAGGTGTCTAGGAGACCAGCTGTGAGAATGACTACAACTGTGGGCTAGCTGCCAGGCAACAGGAGAGACTGAGGTTAATGAATTTAGAGAGGAAGAGACTGGAGCAGACACTGCTTGCTGGAAGGGAACACTAGATCTAAGGATCAAAGAAGTCTGGGAGGGGCAATTGGATGTTTTGGGTATTTCTGTGTAGACAGGCTGTGAATCTGTGCTTTATCGTAGACTTGCTGGAGTGTTGATGATGGGCTTCTGAAGGTCTTATGTCCAACCTCCCTCTCCAGTGAGGACTGGCACTGGCACTAATCACCTTTCTTCTTGCTTCTGTGGGGCCATGAAATGCTTGCTGACCATGTCTGTGGACTCTCCTGCTTTCCTTTCATGCCCTGTCTAGTCATGGCACTTTTGGATTGGGGAGGTCATGTCTGTTGGCCTTGTAAGAGGGCTATCAAGGCAATGCTGACTGCTGCTCTGCTAAAGGGTGGCTGAGACCTAGGTTTTCTGTGTGCTCAAATATCTGTGTGCTCAAATACCTGTGTAGGGTAACCTTCCTCTGAGGAGGAATACCTTTGTGGTGGATGTAGTGGGCTTTCCTGGCACCCTCATACAACTCTAAGAATCCTAGCTTGGAGTGCACAGCCTGAGTTTGTCTTCAGGGGGTGAGGTGTCTATACCAAACACAGTTTTTTCAAGAGCAAGAGWGGACATCTGTTGCCCTATGTGGCTGGAGAGCCCTAATGCAGGACTCACGCTCACTGTCAGGGCCTTAGCTTCCTGCTGAGAGTTGTTGTGGTATCCCTGCTGTGGCCTTCTGCTATGGCCAGTTGTGCTGAGGGGAGGTGGAGATAAAGGGGTGCTCATTGATGGTGTGATTGAGTTCAGGCAGCTGAAGTCTGTGATRGAGCTCTGTTTTACCTGGGGTGGGTCTACAGGCTGAACTACATGTCCAGGCAGGCAGCTGCCCTGCCATGTGGTGGACCTTACCAGGAGCTCTATCGCCCTTTAGCGATGGGGCCAGAGGCTAAYGGGGCACTGCGTGTTCAAACAGGATTTGCAGGCTGTTACGGACCTTGCCATGTTCAGTTCACCAGTGTTGCCAAGTGCTGACCCGCAATGTCTGTGGTGGCTAGTTGGAGCGCACAGAGCTCTGCCCACCTCTTCCTGCATACCCCAAGTCCCCAGGCCTCTGAAGTTCTCAAGTTACCTCAAAAGAGAGCAGAGCAAGGCATTATTGGGGGGCATCCTCTGCTGAATACCAGAGCGGCTGGGAGTTGCATGTGAGAGCTGGGCTTATTCACTTGGAGCCAAAAAGATTCAAGCCAAACACAGGCTTGCGAGGCTTGCTTTTGTTCAAGTTGGAATTTTCCCCAGAAAATCTAGTGGGATTTTCTGTCTGGGAGATCAAAACAAAACGTGTCACTTGCTTTAGAAACTTGTGAGCCAGCACTGTGGCCCCCAGCAGCTGTTGACTTGCGTCTCCCAAGCCCCTGTTTCTCCTATGGGCYGTGTGTGTTGCTCTGAGTGCTGTTGTGTGTCACTGCGGAGCAGGAGCATGAGAATGTGTGAGTGCAAAGCACTACAGCCAGTGCTTTTTTTTTTTTTTTTTGAATATTTCTGTTCTTTTGTACTGGCTTGTTAAAATACAGCTCTTGTCTGCAAAACACTGATCTTACATTTTCAGTTGAAAAGTCATCTTAGAGGTGTTGTTTTTGTGACCATGCCTGGTTTTAGCAATAGTCTTTCTGGGAACGTGTGCAATGGGCACATGTGCAGATGCATGTTCATTCAATGTTCATGCTCTCTGGAGCTCTGACAGRCCCCAATTTCCTTGCCTGTCCTCAGGACAACAGCTCGGCACAAAGCTGCCAAGTGCTTGCTGCATGCCTCTTTCTCCCTGTGGAGTGCTGTGAAGCTGCTCCCTAGCCAGGCCCACAGCTTGTCCCCGTGGTTCTGCTGCTGAGGGCTTGCTGCTTACTGGATGGTGGCTGAGGACTCGGTGTAGGGTTGTGGGGCTGACTGCTCTGAGGAAGATGAGGGTAGCTGGGCCTTGAGCAACCTTAGGAAGTGAAACCACAGCTGGCAAATAGTTTTGTRTCACTGTTGTGCATGAGCAATGGTCTGAGCACAGGGTGCCCCATGTGTGCAAACAAACCCCTGGCAGTGTGGGAATGGAAAGGCATTTCAAGGTGCAGTGTACCCTCCTGGGGCCCTGCTGCTTTTGGGATGCTGCCTGCACCACTGAGCTTGTGCAGTGCATTTGAGCTCACAAGGCTGGGAGCAGCAGCACTGCAGGRAAGAGGAGGGGCTCCCTTCCCAGGCAGCCCTCCTGAGCAAGGACAGCCTGTAGGGAGCTGTCTGGGACCAGCCATGCTTTGCTGGTGAAGCAATTTCACAGTGAGACTGATTGGCAGGCAGCTYAGTCCCCCAGGCACATGCTGGTGGAAATGGTAGCAACAGAAAGCCACTYTTGGTCCCTGTGCCGAGGGAAATGGGGCAAAGTCCTTCAGCCCATTGTATGTGCAGAAGGGAGGGAACCATGGCTGCTTTGATGCTGTTGCAGAGCCTTTAACCAAAGGGTGGGACTTGCAGACATGAGAGCAGAAGGGGGGACATACTGATCCTCTCCAAAAGGCCCAAAAACTGAGAAGCAGCTCATGGATCCTTGTGGGTCTGGATCCGGTTTAGAGCAGCCTGTGAGGTGTGGGTAACGTAAGCATTTGCCGATGTGGTAGGACATTGATGTTGGCCAAGTGGCCTCAAACCTTGGAATGTTCTTGCAGCCATGTGCTGCAGACAGGATGTGTTCTGCGGCTGTGATGTGTGGGCTTGTGCAGATTTGTGTTTTCAGATGTAACAAGGTGGAACCTCTTATGATTATAGGGGCTCAGTCAGCTTTAATTAGTGTGCAGTGGGGATGRATGCAAGCAGGTGGCATTCAGGGAGGCAGGATGTGTGTATAGCTGCATACATGTGTGAGGGAGGAAGAGGGGAATGGATGCTTCCCATCGTTACCTTCTGGCTTGTTTGGCTGCTTTTGTGCAGCTCAAAGCAGGGCTTGTGGTCAGACTGGTTTTTCAAGCTGTGTGGGGGAATCAAGGGGCAGTGGTTWTCATGGATGAAGAGCAGGACTTCAGGGTCTCCGAGACCACTGCAAGTCCCAGTTGGACCAAGACACAGGCAACACTGGCACAGGGCATGCACCAAATGTGCAGGAAGCCCCAGGCAGCCTGAGAAATTCTCTGCWGCTAATACCTGCTTCAGATAAGGAACTGCCAGGCCCTGGAGTCTGGYATTGCTTGGTGAACTGGGATGGTCAGGAAGCCATTCCTTTCTGCAGAATTTGGTTATACAGTGGAACTTGTATGAAGTCCTACTTTTTTTCATGCTACAGTGATCTTACCAGAGTTCTGCACTCAGCAGCTATCTGTTCTGTCCCCAGGTGAAAGGTGTCTGTTGGTCCACCTCTCACCTCAGATGTTTTTTCCCAGCCAGCTCTTGGCAGCTGCAGAAGCATTGYCTCCACAAGCCTCTAGCTGCTGTCAGCAGCAGATGGTGAGCTGTAGAGCCCAAAGACGTGACAGCACAGCCCGCAGGAGTGTTTCCGTATGTTATCCCTGGCATGACCAGACTGCTTGACAGGACCCTGCAAGGTCAAGCATGGGGATGCTAATAATAGGATGTGCTTCCAGCAATTTTGGTCTCTCTCAACAGGATGTAATGCTGGGAGGTTCAACAGCATGGGTGAGGAGTGTGTAGGGATTGACAACAGCCTCTAGCTCTCATTGCTCACGTCTGGATGAGACAATGGAGACAGCGTGTCCCACCAGGAATGCCAGGAACTTCTCTTGTGGCCCTAAGTTACCTGGAGACTGCTGGTGTGTGTTGTTTCCACCCTTGCTATTCAGTTCAGACAGGTGGGTTATCTCTATAGAAGTAGTGTTGTGTGGGTGTACTTTTTTTTTTTTTAACAGCTTGTGATCACCAGGTTAAGGGTTGTTTAGCAATCAGCTGGGGATGGAATGTGCACAGATCTCACCCATGGGAAGCAGGCTAGGACCAGTATTCTGGCCCCAATATGAAGCACTTCCTTTGCAACAGGCTTTAAATACTGAAAACTGCAAGCACTCAGTTTTCATCAGTATGAGTCTTGTGCTCCTTGAGGAAAGGGCCTGGCACTGTATTCTAAAAGCTTAAGGATAGGTTTTGTGTGCTTCATCAACATAGCTATCACCCCCCTCCTCCCCTTTCAAGAGATCTGTATCTGAGATGAGGTGTACCTCAGCACAACCTGATGTGGAGCTGTGTGTGTGCAGGGCAGCTTCTCAGGTGGGGCTGMCCTGGGGTGTGCATGTGCTCTTCTGAGACAGCAGGGTGTTCCTGCCTTGCATCTGGCACCGAGAACTCAATTGCCTTAGCAGCAGCGGCACGAAGGGAGCTGGGTTAAACAGCTCCCTCTGCTCCAGCAGCATTCCCCAGCAAGGTGACGTAGGTCTGGCAGGCTGTGTGCGAGGCTGTGCATGCCACAGGGTGGTGCTGCACTCTTGCTGTGCAAGCCTCAAAGAGGAATTGGAGGGGGGGAAGTCTGGAAACCTGGAGAGCTGAGTGGCCACTCAGCCCGGTGCAAGGCCTCCCCTCAGCCTGAGTGCAGTGACCCAGTCTGGGGATCACTCACATGCTGGTGCAAATGGGCAGTGAACTTCCTCCAGAAATAAGTGGTACCCAGCCAAGAGCAGCGCGTGACTGTTCTAGTGCTGAGAATGTTGGTGGCTGTCCTAAAAACACTGTGTGCAGATAATTGCACTGCTTCTCCTAGTCCTGGCCATCCCAAGCTACTGATTTGGCTAACTCGGTGTCACCTAAAGTCCAAATGAATAACTCCCTGTATCTAGCATCAGCCTTAACCCAAATTTTACGCTTCCTGCCTGACCACAGTGTCCTTGACTTAATTTGAAGCGTAACCTCTCAGTCTTTGTGCTGCTAATGCCTCTGATGAGGTGCTGCCTGCTCAGACCTTGCAGGAGCCCTGGGTGACACAGGGAGATGGCAGGTCCAGGGCATGCCTTCCTGGGGAGGGGTGTGGTGGTGGTGCACCTTTACTCCCATATCTCTTCTTGGCCTGTCACGGGGCTGTTAAATTGCCTTTGTACCAGATCTGGTGATGTTTTCACTTGTGTTTGAAGAACACCATTTATCTGCATCTTTGGACCAGCTGTATAGAGCAGGGCCAGATTTGAAGAAACTGAGGCATCCTGTTTAGGTTGTGGTCTGGACCAGGCCCTCTCTAGCAGCAAGATGGAAAAGCCAGAGCTGCCTTTTCTCACACCACTGTCCCCCTCTGACGTGGGCTTGTTTTGTTCTTGTGTTGGAGGAGGAATGTTCAGACTTCAGAGATCACCACAGTGAACCCAGATTGCCTGTCACTGTCTCCTCTTGCCCCCAAAGGACAGGCTTAAACCCATCTTTAACCCAAACTAAATACCACCAGAAAGATTCTTCTTCCCCTTAAAAAGAGAAAGATATTAATACATGAAACACTTCATTTTAAAATGCTGTGTCTGATTCATTTTCCTTCCAAAGTGATCTTAGGAAAAAGCTAAAATTATAGGGGATGTTTGCCATGGGACCTAGCAAGCTTCTCTTGGCTGACCTCAGCTGCTAGCCCTGAGGAGGATGAGACTGCATGGAGGCCTGCTGCTCTGAGCCCAAAGGGGAGAGTGGTCTTGCTTGCACCTACTGCTGCCCTAGCAGCTGTCAGCTGCTTGTAAGAAAGAGCGAGGCCTGAGCTGCTTCCCAGGAACCAGGCAGCTCAGCCACAGCTTTGGAGAGACCTGCATCTCAAGGTATGTGGGTAGTGCTACCCTGGCTCCTYGCATGAGACCCAGGTTGTGCCATTGCTCCTGCCCTCTGCCTGTGGTGTTGGGATTTGGTTCTGTTGCTTYTTTGAGCCTTACAGCTTGGTTTCCCCCCTCCTGACTGTCTCCTAACTGCCTGGAACAAAGAGCAAGTGTCAGAAACAGAAAGGGAGGAGCTGGTGCCTGATGAACACTATCCTCGAGAGAGACCAGCACTGCCACCCCACAGCAGAGGGTGGTGTGAGACTGAGAGGACCAGATGGAGGGGTCCCTCAGCAGGTCAAGAGGGAGGGGAGTTTTTAGAAGCCAGAGATGGCTTTCCCTCCCTGGCTCTCTCCAGGTGCCCTTAGGCTGTCCACCCTCTCTGTGCCAGCAAGAAGAGGCTGCTTCTCTTCATACTCTGTGCTGCTCAGCCTTGCTGCAGGCACCCCCTGCTTCACAGACCGCAGTTCCCAGCAAGAGCAGAGCAGGGGGGGAATGGCGCCATCCACATGCAGAGCCCTGCGGTCCTGGCCCTAGAGTCAGCAACTTTTGCTGTCACCCATGCCACAGCCACTTCCTCTCTCTCACAAGCTGTTTGTTTTTTGTCTGGCAGCTCCAGTGCTGCAGCCTTTCCTCCAGAGAACATGATGGGGCACAAGCTTTGCTCCCAGCCCCACCTGGTCATCTGCTGCCTCTGACATGTTTGTAGTGCTGCTGTTGGGCTTGCTCAGAGACCCAGGCTCCTTTCAGGTAATTAATGACTTTGCCTGGCTTCTCTCCCAGCTCCACTCCCCAGTGCAGCTCTGCCACCTGTGCTGAAAGCCCTCAGGTCTGGAGAGTAATCATGTCTATTCCTGGCTCTTGGGATTTTCTGGGAGGAGTAGAGCACACTAAGGGGACTGCTGATCCCTCCAGTACTGCCTTATTTGCACCTCAGCTTTTTCAGGGCCTGCCTGCTGATTGCCACCCCAAAATGCCAGCTGATAGCTCCATCTCCTGCACTCTGCTAAGCGCAGTTTGGAAAGTGCTRACCACCTCAGTTCCTTCATGCTGCAAGTGAGCTCACAGTCACAAGCCAATGTGTCCCCTGTCTTCCTTCCCACTGAGCTGGCTTCAGAAAATGGAGAGACTTAAAGAGGGGGCTTTTTTCTATCTCCTGCTGTCAGAACCATTAGAAAATSTTTCTAAGCTGTTTTTGGAGGTGATAAGGCTTAGAAAATCCCTCTTTCTTTTTAAGTTATTCTGTGATCACTTGATTCCTGAAGGTGGAGCTTTAAAAAGAGCACAAAAGTCAAGATGCTYTGTAAGACCAAAATGCTGCTTGAAACTGGTCCAGCTTTGTGTGTGATACCCAGAAGCTGTCAGGCCTGATGGGAAACCGTTTGTCTTGCAAGGCTGCCTAGTCTGCTTCCTCATCCACCTCCAGCTTCTCCMTGTCTTGAGTCCCAGCTTGTCCTATGCTGCCTCAGTAGCTAGGCTCAGGTCTCTTATTTTGAAAGTCCTTTTTAGTGCTTCCTTTACAATGTGYGCCCCCAAGTAAATTCTGCCTGTGTGACTTTGAAACCGGCTGGCCATTATTTTAATGGCTCTTGTCTCCCCTGTTCTGGGCAGTCAGGCAGATGCTAGCCAGCTGCTACCCTAGGCCTGTGTTTCCCCCTCTTCCYGCTGCTCGTTGCTCCTGCAACAGCCATGCCTGAATCTTCTATGCATGTTACTTTGCGAGTGTGTTGGCAGCTGGCTGTGAGATATGGGTTGCTAAAGCCCCTCCAGTTCAAAGGAGCCCCTGCGGAGCAGGGTTTGGCTCCGCRGTGTGCAGCTGCCCCCAGGTAGCTGCAGGCTGGGGCTAGCTTCCCTGCTTGCCCTCCGTGGCTCGTCCTCAGCCTGGCACCCCCAGTCCTTCCTCGGCTCTTAGTTCCTTAAAATCAGTTATGGCCAAAGCCACTGCGAGGCCTGTGTGTGCAGGAGGACCCCGAATGACTGTGGCGCCTGGAAGCGTGGTGCGCCTGGAGCGCAGACAGAGCACAGCCCGGGTGCGTGGGGTGCGCGGGGCGCGCCGGTGACCCGCTGCTCGTGCTCCGCTGCTCGTGCTCCGCTGGTTCGCAGCCCCCGCCGGGGCTCCTCTGCCCCGGCTGCTCCGCCGCCGTGCTCGCAGCAGCGGGGCCCGGCCCCTTCCTGGCGCTGCGATGCCGTCGGCTGCCGTCGTGTCGCCTCCCAAGCGAGCACC
>NW_028186127.1:77248-102184 GCF_003343005.1 Rhea americana
CGCCGCCACGGCCACGGCCGGCCCCTCCGCCGAGCCGCTGCAGGACGAGGCGGACAACCAGGAGAACATCCTCTCCCAGGTGCTGCGCGCTGCGGGCGGTGCTGGGCGCACGCGGGGTGGTGCKGGGTGAGTGCCCCGGGTGCTGCCACCCGCGGTGATCTCGCCAGAGCCGGCTGGGGTGCAGTTCACGGCGCTCTCGTCCCTGTGAACCGCTGCGGGGGACGTTCCTCCGGGGGGCCTGGAGGACTCCTCGGGGGACCGCTGGCGGAGCCTCTGCGTGTGCARCGGGGAGGGATCCGAGACCCAGACTCTTTCCCTGCCAGCGGGATGTGGTGGAGGTTTCTGTTAGATTTGGCTGATCAAACCGTGTGCTATTATCTGCCCTCGGAAACGGCTAACTTGAAGACTATTGGAAACATACTCTCAAAGTTATTTTTGTGCTTAGGCTTTCAGAAGCTCTTTCTGCAAATCTTCATAAAGGAAATTCCTGCCGTTGTATGGAGCTGATCAGAAACGCTATTTCACTGCCAGGTTACAATGCTTATAGGGTTGCTTTGAGTCACCATTCCTGTGTACCCCAACCTTACTTGCCTCTGAAATGAAGTCTTGCTCAGGGTAGCAGGTGACTACTGAATTCGTTGTCCTTTGGAAGGACCCGAAGCGCATTAAAGATAGCAAGATGGGGTGGCTAGACCTATTTTATGGAAAGAAAGTTGGAACAAAAAAATACACTGTTGGAAGAAGCTTGTTTTTTCCTGTGCAGATAGGGATCACAGAGCTAGATACTCTCTAGAAAACTTCTTTGTTAGCACAGCCAGCCCGTTTCTTCAAGGTTCAGGATGTCCAAACAGTCCTTAAAAACTAGACCATGCAAACACAGAACAAGGTATTTGTTAACCTGTAGTCGGGTTAAACGGCCTCACRGTTATTTGTGTGTGTGTGCGCTCAGTTGTTAGGTGACTACGACAAGGTGAAGGCGGTGTCTGAAGGCTCCGACTGTCGGTGTAAATGTCTGGTCAGACCCCTGGGCCGTGGCGCCTGCCAGAGGATTAACGAAGGCTCTTTCAAAGCGGAGGATTTTTACACGGTGGAAACCATCACATCTGGGCCCAGCTGCAAGTGTGCCTGTGTGGCACCTCCTTCYGCACTGAATCCTTGCGAGGGAGACTTTAGGCTGAAGAAGCTCCGGGAAGCGGAGAGCAGTGACCTCAAGGTATGAGTGCGGTTTGAATTCAGGGTCTTCTCGTGTTGCGATGGCACATCCTGTGAGCAGGGGTATGCTACTGAGAGCCTGCTCTCTTGCAGCCTTACCTCAGCAGGAGGGGCAGGTCTGCAGAGCACAGACTCAAACGAAAGTGTTGCCTTTTCCAGTAAAGTTATCCATGTCCAGACTTGGCTGTGAGAATGTACAAAAAGCCCTCTCCAAGCTGGGAAAATTGCTGCCACCAGCTGGCGAGTGTCAAAATAGTCATAGGCAGTTGGACAGCGTTGTTCTCAGCAATCCATATAGCAAAGCTGTTCAGCTGACCTTTGGGGTATGGCTTGTATGCCCGAGCCAGAACTACTGCTCGCAGTGATGGAAACTTCACGTGCCAGAGCACTCAAAGAAGCGAGCTCTGCAGAGCAGTGAGTGCGCAGCGGGAAAGAGCAGAGCCCAGAGTATTTTCAGCAGACATTGCCTGCTCTAAATAGGGCCCTTAAATGTGGCCAACTCACCATAATATTCATAGCTTTTAACAGTGACTTTTCTTCTGTTTTTTTTCTTTTCCTTTAAAAGAGTCTTTAAAATATTTTTAAGCTTAAAAACTCGCTGTTGCTCTTATATTTGCATGACTTATGTAAAAATCAAGCTCAGATGAAGGAACTGATTTAAACAGCTGCGCTCAATGATTCACTGCTAATTCTGGAGCACGCTGCTCAGTTCGTGCTGTGTTCTCTGGGGGTCGATACTGGCTTGCAGTGCTGTAAACCCAGGAAGGCCTGGGCTGCTCTCTGCCCTTTGGCTGTCGTTGGACGCTCTCTGTAAGGCTGCACTGTTTAACAGCTGCCAGATCTCGTGCCCTTTGCGGAGAGAGGGACTCTAGAGGATCTATGCAGAAAGCCGTTTTGGTTTCCGTGGGATGAAAGCTGCTGATGTGTCAATGAGAAAGCATGATGCAGATCTAACAGAAACTAATAGGGTTTTGTTGTTCTTAAATACTGACAGTTTTATATTATAAAAATGTCTGTAGTATTTTACTTTCTAAATGTGATAGCATTGGTTCTAAGCACTCTTGACTTTTACTTGATACTTACTGTTGCTGGCCTACCAGCTGGAGTAAGACCCTGCAGAGTCTCCCCATTACCTGCATAAGGCAGCAGAAATCCTTCCTAAATGGCCGTTGACACGGAGCAGGTTGTGTCCAGGCCTATAGTCTGCCCGGAGTGAAAGAGGGAGAGTTAGTGGCCCTCCTGTGTGCAGTGATGGGACTCCTCTCTGAGGGGGCACTGGTGGTCCCAGCTCAAATGGGAATTCGGACATCGTCCCGGGTGCTGAGGGGCAGCCTCCTGCCTGCATTAGCAAGATTTGTTTTTTCTAATTATTTTGCGCTCTAGAGGGTGTGTTTTGTCTTGCCAGAGTGCAGACAGCTAGCAGTTTGTTGTCCGAGCTCCCCTGCAGCTAGGGGAGATAAACAGGCACAGACAGATCATCCATCGCTTTTGAGTAGGACAAATCGTGGTCTGGAGTTTCTTGTTGGTCCAGTGTCTATGGGAGAAGCTAGAATGTCTGACTTGGACTTAGATGAAGAGCTGTGAGCCCTCTGTGGTTGGGGAAGAGGGCTCCCACTGGGGCGACGGAGCCACACATAAAGCCTCTTAGGCAGAGGCAGGCAGAGCTCCTCCRCCCGCAGCTCGAACCTCTCTCTGCATCCCCGCAGGCTGTTCCTGAGAGCCGCTCAGCCTCCAGGAGGAGCACAGCCTTCATGGCTAGCTCCGAGCTTGGCTCTGGCTGACTTTTCCCTCCGGGGGATTGCTCACAGCCAGCTGCGGTGTGAACGTTTGTCCTCTAGGAACTGGCCCTGTCTTCTGAGCTCATTTTGTAAGGATCTACATCCAGATGATTTCACGAAGTTTATCCAAATATATACACATAGGGTTTTTCTTTGCTGTAGAAGTCAAACCACGGGAGTTGTGGAAAACAGGCTTGCTTTTTCAGAGTGTTAAGTCTGTCCTGGGTCAGACGAACCAAGAACACTGACCTGTCTTAAGAGAAGCCAAGAGGCATARGAGCACACAGCTTCAACTCTTAAATCATCCGTGAGACGTAGCTCCCACATTCGTCAGCCAATGGACCGGGTCATTTTACTGCACGCGGCAGTCTGAGCATTTTTACCCTCTTTGCTGTTCTAGTGAGCATCAYGTTTGCATGTTCTATAAGGGACAAGCTATCACATTTGTTAGCAGCTTGGGAACAGTTAAGAGTTGTGCCTTACTTGTGATGTGGAAGCCTGTGTTTTTTTTAACACCTACTGGGGTGCTTTTCTCTTCTGACTTAGAAGCCCTCAGTGCTCCATTTGTGGGAAGTTTCCAGAAATGAGAGCCCTCCCTGATGACAGTTGGGCTGGAGGATGCCTCCCTGAAGGAAGCATTGGGAGTGTAAGGAATGGGATAGCTAAACCCGGAGACATACTGCTGGGTCACCCCAGTGCTGAAGGAGCACAGGTGTCAAACAGCTGAGCTGGGCACCCTGGCTGAGGAGAGATCCTAGCTTTTGAGAACGTCCCAAGGGAATTTGTGGACTACTAACCAGTGAAATCCAAAGTCCATGGTGGATAAAGTGAAGAAAATAGAATTAGTTGGCACATGCATCAGTGTGATGTTTCAGTGAGGGCCAAGTCAATGTTGGTAAAGGGAAGCCAAATAGCACATCTATTTTTACAAAATCCTAGTTTGCTGGTTCCCTGCTCAGTAGGTGTGGCCTGCATTTTTGATGTCTTAGACACAATGAGTGCGTGTGCAGTGTGATTTGGAAGGCACTTAATGAAGTCTACAATCTTTGTGTGTGGATGGAGATGATCCAGCCTGGAGGAAAAGTGCATTTCTCTAGTGTTTGTCTGGCAGTTTGCATACATTGTATTGGTTGTCTTGGTCCAATTCTCAGTGGAAAGTAGATGTATAGCCATAAAACAATCCCTGTCTCATAATGCTGCCATTTTATCTGGCATGAAAAGCTTTCCTTTGCTGTCAGCTCCACGGGGAGAGTGCAGAGGCTGAGGTGGAAACTCAAGTGTGCTGCCAGTAGTGTTGCCTGTATTAATCCCATGTTTATGGATCTCTGTTGAACAGTTTTTAGTTGTTGGGAGAAATTTTGCTTTTTTGTAGTAACTGCTACGTGTTGGAAAGCACTTCTCAGTTGTGGGACTGTAAGCTTGGGATGTTGAGCTTGGGCTWGTGTGGGAGAGAAGGCAGTGGTGTGGAGCAGAAGGAGCAAGGGAGTGCGGGTACGCATAGGGAAGGTGGCGAGTACCGCATAGGGAAGGGTACACCTGGGGAGGTCTGTCTCTGAAATGGGTGGTTGAAGGAGATGGCAGTAGACAGCCTCTCTCTAATATGGCTGTTCTGCCAGAGAGCAAGCTGTTGCCAGCCTGGCACTGAATTTCAGTCACTTCATTTCTCTCTGTTGCTTTCATGAGTATTTCTTCAGAAGTTTCCCCTTGTTCCTGGAAGAAAAGCATGGGATGGCATGAACCCAGAATCAGGTCTCAAACACACTTTTATTTGAGCTTCTGTACACTCATTGCCTCTTTTGTTGCCAGTCATGTCAGTTGGGGGCCAGAGTGAAGTAGCAAAACATTTGGGCTTGTAAGAGACCTCATCTAGCGCTGGAAGCGAGTGCAGTGCTTCCTCTTGTTCTCTTTACTAATCCCCAGCACCCAAAACATGCTCCTGAACCTTGGAAGCTGTGTGGAGGTGGTGTGTGCAGTTCTGCATGCTATGTGCTTGACTGCCGCAGCAGTGCGGCAGAGCTGGAGGGCTGAGGTATACGCTATACAGATGGGGGAAAAAGGCCTATTAATAGCATCCAACCATCTCCTGAATGGAGTGGTGCTCCAAGGATGCTAGCTAGTACTGTTGTCTTTTACTGTGTGTGTTTTTTTTTAAACTGTATTTTTCAATGACTTCTGGATTTTCTCCCATCCCTCTGAAATGCAGTTCCTACCCTCAAACRCAGATCTTACTGGAGAAGCAAAGTAGACTGCCATCTTATGAGGTGCTCACATGTTTAATGTTATCTAACTGAGAAAAAGATTTTGCAAGTCAAATGACTGGTTAGTATTTCCACAGTCCATCCTAATTTTAATAGAGACTTGTGTAAACATGGAGATATTTTAGTTTGTGTATTTACTTTTAATAAAAATCTYTGTGCTCAAATCTATGCATTTCTCTTCACTTTAAGCAGTAGAAATGGTGCAGGATATTTTATAGCATATCCCATTGACTGTTGCTCTTTGCCTTACAGCTGTCCTCCATCATCGAAATGCTGGAAAGTGCATTTTATGGCTTAGACCTTCTGAAGCTGCACTCAGTCACAACAAAATTGGTGGGCCGGGTAGAAAAGCTTGAGGAGGTAAGACAAGTCCTKCTTCTTGTCTTTTGGGGTGGTTGTCTTCAGTAGGACTTATGTAAAATCAGGTACTCTATACCTTTGCATTCAGGGCCTTACTCCTTATGGAAGAGACATCAAATAACTATTGTTTACTTTTGCTGCTTGGTTATTGTCAGTACTGTCAGTTGTCACCTGAAAGGATCGTTTGGGAACTGTTTCAATGYGTCAGACTGGGTTAGGTGCCTCAGTCCCACTTTTTTTTAAGCAGCACAGGGTCAGATCTGAGAAAGGCTCGAGGTGACGAAAAGCGCTCGTGACCAGGAAGAGRATGCTTCTGCAGATCCCACTGGTACACTCTCTGAAAATCCTCTGTCTGACTTTGGATGCGTTTGTGGGATAATGACCTGTAAGCTGGGGAAAATCATGAAAGATCCTGCAGCACAGACATTGAGGTATGTTGAGGGCCTACTCAGAGGCTCAGGTTGCTGTATTTTGGCTCAGCGTGCATCTGAGTACTCAGAGTGAAGGAGAAAAGGAGCCTTGACTGCAGCCTAATATCCATATCCCAGCAGAGGCTTTTTCAAGCATTATCCAACAGCAGATGCAGAGGCTTTTTGGGTAAACAGTGTAAATCCCTTCAGCCCTATTTTCCTCTTGAGAAATATCTGTGGGCCAAACCATGTATGCACAAAGAGCTCTTAAAGAATTGTGAGAAAACACTTTGTGTGGGCACAACTATTTGTTTTTACACTATTTTGAAGAGGTTCACTTTGTCTTTGTTGGACTAAAACTAAACTAAATGAGAGGATCTGAACTAAACAAACAAAACTAACACACACACACACACACACACACACACACACACATATATATTGTTACACAGCCCTAGTATTTGGCAGTAAGAGCTGAAACTTCACTTCCAAAAACTTGTGCTCAGTGCTCTAATGATTTTGAAGCTGCAGGTTTACAGGAGGAGTTGAGATAACTCAGTCAAGGACCTGAAGCTGTGCATGCATGAACGTGAAGGGGGCTTTGCATTCCTGGAAGCTGGTCTGTATTAGGCAGCCTATATGCTTGTATTGGTACGTAAAGCAGGCTCTGCTTGCGGTTCTCCTGACCGGTGTTTAATAATGCCATTCAATTCTCCGCTCAGGGTGATAGGTGTCTCCCAACATGAGAGTTGTAGAACTGAAGTGGCACTGGTGGGACAGGGGCTCCCAGGTGCCTCCAGCCCACCCTCCACTTGCAGCAGGTCTGTCCCAGCATGGAGTCTAGGCACTGTGGCCCCCTGACCAGAACCACCCCCCAGCTTTCTGCCTGGTCCCAGGACAGCAGCACCTACCTGGGGAGGTTGTATGTCCTCGCGTCCCACTTGAGGGAGCATTGCAGCAGTTGCCTCCCAATCTGTCGTCTGCCCCTGCAGGGGAGAATGTGGMTCCATCACCTCTGCAATTGCCCCCAGGGAGTTGTGGGCAGTGGTTAGACCTGCCTTGGGCACCTCTGGCCCAACCTGACTTATTCTGACTCTTTTCTACTGCTCCTTGTCAACCCTGCCTCAGGCCCCAACCACCCTGGCAGCCTCCTCTGACCTCTCCAGTTTCCCCAAGTGCCTTGAGGCCCAAACTGGATGCAGGAGCCTGACTGAGGCCTCACCAGGGCCAAGCAGAGGGCTTAATAACCTCCCTTGATCTGGCAAGGATATGGTTTGCCTTACTTGTGATGAGAGCATCTCCTCAGGGTCAGGCTGGCCTGCTCTTGAGGTAGTTTTTCCTCTTCTCTGTTTTGTTTCTGTACTGGCTCGATTGTTGTTCTCAACTGGGTGCTTGTGTGTTGTTTGATGTCAGGGTGAGAGGTTTGGGGCGTTGCTGGGGTATACTCACCAGGCCTGCTAGTATCCAAGAAGGTCAAATTCCTTAACGGCCAAGTTACATCTTGGCTTGAGTTAAAAAGAGCTAAATCCTTAACATGGCTRAAAAGATAGATAAAATACCATTAATTTCTTAGAGCAGATTTCCCGTGAACTCATTTTTACTTCTATGGAGTTTAATATTTCTTTGGCTAGTACAATGTATGGTTTGTAGTTTGTTAAACTATATTCAACTATGTAGCAACAGGTTGCCAGATTAAATACTGGAGTTTTCTCCCTTGGTCCATATCTGGGACAGTAATTCCACATTCTTGTTGGTGTAGAGCAGTCCCATTTGACTGCAATCGGGAGCCAAGAAGTGATGATTTATAAAGCCAAAATTCCACTTGCAAAGTGTTTCGGAAAGGCACGGCACGCTCCATCTCAGAGGTCAAAAAAGAGACAGCTCAGAGGAGCGTACCTGACTAGAAGATTCTGGGTTTCCAAATATGGTGACTCTCCCAAAAGTGGGTAATGGGTTTTGATGTCTAAAAATAAATAATAAAAAAACCCAATGTTTTTGTCTGCAATCCCACCTTCTTCCTGTGATTTGACTTATTCTCCAGTTAAGTTAAGCTGAGTCTTTGATAATTTGGGAATCGGATTGAGTGGAGTGTGGAGCACTGCTGCCAGTCCCTTGCTAAGCCTCTCCATTGGGGTGGCTCCCTGCTGCGTGAACACTGGGGATCTGCTCCTGGGATGAGTTCAGCTCCATAGCAGAGGGAGCAGGGCTCACTCAGAGAGAAGATCACAACTACAGACAAAAAAGGCTAGTTCAGAGTATAGGAAAAGCTTCACTGGGACAAACCAATCAGCCAGTCAGTCCAGTGCTGTCTCTGACTCTGGAAAGAGGAGATGCTCTTTAGGGAAGTACACCAGGGTGGTTTCTGGGGTCTGTTGCTGTGATCTGCAGTCATTGGTTTAGGGATGTTAGAAGAGAGACAACCCTGCCTAGTCTTTTTGGCATCCATTTATGGATCTATTGTCCATGAATTTGCCTCACTCTGAAACTAAGTAACTGAAAATGGTTGAAGGCTTGGAGAGTACCAAGATAAGCATCATCTATGCTTGCCCTAAGCTCTTTTGTCAGTGTCTGCTTCTGGCTGCAGGGATAGAGAGGGGACCTTGAACTAGGTGGTCTGACAGAAGATAGTCCCTGAGCCCAGCTCCGAGCACTGTGCCTGCCTGTTGCCTGCCATGCACTTAATCCTGCAGGCAGGGCTTCTTCTGATACTGCTAAGGACGTGCAAAATATTCTTATTGCTGAGAATCACACGTGAGACATGGAGACCACATGTGGCTTGTGGGCTATGCTTACTCCTCAGTCCGTGGCACTGTTAGGTGTTGTCATGTTCAAACAGGTCAGAGTAGAGTGACACAACTAGTCAGGTCATGAGCTGAGAGCGCGAGTTCCTCGAAGACCTTGTCAATGGTTGAGCCAAAGGTTAAGYTAAGCTAAGGCAAGACAAAGGTAAGTGTTAGGACTTTGTATAATGATAAATGATACAAGTGCTCACAAACATGTCTTCAATGTGCTAGTATCACTGTACTCTTCTTTAGTGCCAAAATCATCCTGTCTACCAGCCTGTTTTTGTACAGAGGGTTCAGCAAAGAGCAGTACTGATGGCACTTACCTGTCGGGGCACATCATGGAGGCCCTGCAATGCTACTGCTCTGCACATGACTAGTTGTGTGAGACGGGGAGGGTGGAGGCAAGTTAGCCCAGAGAAACTGAGGAAGGTGGAAGCGGTGGTAGAAGGAGAGAACTCACAGGTTTGGATAACCTTGCTGAAGTGGGACCACAGGACTGTGAATCTGCCTGCAGGCCCTCAGATGTGAGGGAAGAGGGGCACAAGAGAGGCTGGCTTAGCCAGCGCTTCCGCCATGCCACTGACATGTGGTTTGGGGCCAGGCAGAGCCTGGGGAGCTGTGCTGCCGCAGCAGCCTGGGCAGGTGTGAAAAGCCGCCTGTTCCTGGCTCAGTGGGTGAATTCCTGCTGAGAGAAGGGAGATCACCCCCTGGGTAGGCCATGGGGTCTGATGCAAAGGACAGCTGAGATGTTGAACAAGAGCCTGGCACTGCTTCAAAGGGTTGGCCTCTGTGCACAGCTCCCAGGCAAGCATGTTTTCAGCAGCTGCTCCCCAGCAGAGCAGCTGAGTGGCCTCCAGGAGCATTGCAGGCCAGCTCTTTGGTCTCAGTGTCTTTGGTGGTGACACTCTGCTCAAGTAGAGATGGATTTTTGTACTCAGAGCATGTCATAGGCCAAATGTTACACAAGTGACAAGAACAGAAGGCTACCGGAAACATCTGCCCTCTTGAAAGGAGGATGTTGAAGCTGCTTCTGTTGCTGTGACACTCCTAGAGCAGCATTGTGAGCTCCTCTATTCCTGTTCTTGCTACAGCAAACTGCTTACTGGAAAGTCACTGTGTTATTGGACTTGGCCTCAAAATGGGATCATAAAGCTGTGACTCACAAAGCCTGGGTAAAGACTGGGAATTCAGATATCCTGGAGGGGGTGTAGAGGCTTAAATGAGCTTAGGATGGTATTTTTGCAGAGAGGAGAAGGTACTGAGTTGTTCCCAGTATAATAAGGTATTTTGCACAAATGATGTCAGTAAAGGGAATAAATCCCCAATGTATTTGGTCCATAGAGCTAAGGCATTCTGTAGCACAGCAGCTAGCCTGAGCCACTCATTTCTCTGGGCTTGATTTTTAGCTTGCAGCTGTTGCTTCAGCTGGCAATTTGAGGTCACAGATGAAGGTCATGGAGGATTTTAGGAGGAATTAATGGCAGCACAGTTTCAAAATGAAGGATCAGGAGGAACTGCCTCYAGTTTCTGTGTAAAAATGCTTTGATTGGTGTGCCATCTATTCAAAGCAGCTGTTGAGAGAGAGAAGATCCAGAAGGTACAGACAGACACTACAGCAGCTCTTAGATACAAGTCCCCCCCCATAGCTAGGGGACTGAGAAAGGRCAAAGGAGTTTTCCTGCCTAGCAAGCTGCAGCAGCCACAGCTCTCCCATGGCCTGGGACAGCCCTCTAAAGGGACATTGGCTCTCCTACTCTCCTCAACTTCTCTTCACTCTATGGGAGCAGAGGGTGTGTTCCGGGACTGTTCCTTTCCACCAGAGTGTGTAGAGTTGGATGCCACCATGCAACCACAAGGACTGCAGGCTCTGGGGCTGGGTTTTGCCAGGCAGGCATGCAAGGCTGGTATGCTGTTGTGTCTGGAGCTTGCCAGAAGCTAGAAAGCTTGTGTTTGTTTTTTTTTTTTTTTTTTCTTCCCTTCCAAATTAGGTAAGTATGCTGATGACCTCAAGAACTTGCCTCGGGGGTCAGTCAGACAGAGCTGACCCTACCCCTGCCAGCCAGGACAGGTCCTTGTTAGAAAAGTGGGATTAATAAATGGCATCAGTCAGTCTTTGTTCCATGGGAGATGAGCTGAACTCACCAAGATGCTTGGATAGGGCCACACACCCCACTGGCCAAGGGTGYAAGGTTGAGACTTGATGTTTTGCCTTGCCTTGTCCTCTGTCTCTTTTATGAGCTGTTAAGTATTGGCTTAAGGCGATTTTTAATAGGCTTGAGGCCACTTYCCTAGGCCAAAGGCATGGGGAAGTCTGCTGTCTCAGGACTCTCGAGCCTCCCAGGTTCAAGGCAGTACCTAGAAGAGATGAAAGGCAGAAAAGGAGCRTAAGCTATAACCTTGGGGACAAGAAACTGTTGGAGAAGACAGCCTGTTTCCACGTTCTCCATTGTACAAACTCTCAGCCTGGAGCTTTGTTTCCCTGAAATGTGGAAAGGCAGTGGTCTCTGCTGTTCTCAGAGCTGAGGGCTGCCTGGGGTAATGAAGGAGCTCAGTTCCTAGGCAGGATCTATGACCCTATCCACACAAGGCATGTGTGGAAATAAAGCGGAGGAGGAGATGTTTGTGGTCATTGGTTAGCTAGGTCCCTTGGGATGTCTAAGTAGCTTAGCACAAGCTTTGCTTTACTGCAGCAGTTCTCATCCCATGAAGATCTCTGCAATGAGCTAAGCTAGTGCCAGGCAAAGTATGATCTGTACCATGACATGGATGCAGTGTGGAGTTGTACAGCTCTCTGCTAGAGCTGCCGCCCCATGAGGATCCCTGACCTCAGCTCATGGGGCACCCCTCTCCATAATGCCTGTAGCAGAGTGGATCTGGAGATCTGTACACCAGGGATGTGGTTGCAGGTCCCCACAGGGGCCAGGAGCATCTTCTCAGCTAGTGTAAGTGAACAGCTCTGAGGAGCATGGGTATGAGCCCAGCCCAGGAGCTCACTACCTCCCTGTTTCCAGGGAACAGTGGGARATGGACTGACCTGGGTGCTGTGGAGCATTCCTGTCACAGAGCGGTGAGCAGGCAGAGATCGGGCTGCATGGGGGAGCTGGCGTAAAGCTTCCTTTCCTTTGCTTTTCTAGAATATGTCCAAGAACTTCACACAGCAGAGCCAYGGTGAGAGAGC
The DNA here is from genome assembly GCF_003343005.1 of Rhea americana. Classification (NCBI taxonomy): domain Eukaryota; kingdom Metazoa; phylum Chordata; class Aves; order Rheiformes; family Rheidae; genus Rhea; species Rhea americana. Next base: position 89,231 of record NW_028186127.1, read on the forward strand.
AGATGTGGAGGAGCATTTGCAGCAGCCCCACCGCAGGGACAAAGAGAACTGCTCCAGCCTCATCACCAACAGTCTTGCTGACATCGAGAGCTYGCTGCAGAGGGACGCGGAGGCTGCCTATGTGCACATGGAGGTATGGCCCCTCAGCAAGCTGCAGAACTCTTCTGGTAGCTTTTTTGGCATTGAGAGTGGGTGGAGAGGCTGGCCCTGTGTGGTGAAGCTGGTCTCCCTGAGCATCACGTCTGTCCTGTCCCTTCTGAGAGGCAGTAGTGTCCCCACATCCTCCTGATGGCAAAAGGGGCAGCCCAGAGCCGCCACACCATCCTCCTGGKCTCAGCTGGGACAACATGCTGTGGCATTCAGGCTCTGGCCCTGGGCTTGCTGGGTGGATACTGCCCTCCTGGAGCACTTGTCCCTTTCAAGCCAGCAGAGCATCCCAGCAGCTTCCATCCATAACTAGYGTGCCCCAGAGGTGGGAGCCTTTCTCTCACGCTGGTGGGCTCTTGGAGAGGACAGTGCAGCATCATCYAGGGCTGCTGGTGCTGGTTCCACTCTGAGGGTCTCTGATGAGGCAGATGAAAGCCCTGCCTGCCTGCACGCCTCAAAACTCTTAGCGCCATTGCGTTGGGTTCAGTACTTCCCAGCTGAGGTGGCTTCAGTGCAGCAACAGCTGCTTGTGTGTGGCTCCTTGAGACTATAAGGAGCCTCCTGGTGCTGTGACCAGCAAGTGCCAGAGGGCCTTTGGGAGAGTGAGACACTGTGGCTGAGGGCACAGCACATGGAGTGCTAGAGTAATGGGGAGAGCTCACCCTGTGGTTTCAGCGGTGTGCGCATGGTGCTGCAGCGTTCATAACGGTGTAGCTCCCAGGAGAGTGGGCTGAGTCCTTCTGTTCTGGCAGGGGCTTGATCCCTTCCACACCATCCTGGATCTCCAAGCCAGTCAGCGCCCTTTTACTGTGGCTGCATAAGGCAGATCTGGTACTGAGCCAGCTCCTAGGTCATTAGCCTGTGGCACTTCTGGCTCCATGTAATTGCTCTATGCAAGAAGAGGAACATCTCAGACATCCAGGCAGCATGATGTCTGCTGCCCAAAAGTTAGCAGGGCTTTGTCCGCCCTTCCTTTCCGCCGCTCTTTCACCTGCCCTTTTAAGGGTCTGTGCTTGCTGCTGGCTCTCTTGCTGGCCGCAGGCACCTTTACTCTGTCCTATGAGCTGTACACAGAGCTCTGTCCTCCCACAGCACCTTCCCCTGCTCCCTCTGCCTTGTCATCCCATGCTGGTCCCAACTCAGCTCCCTGGGGCATGCAGCTCCCTGCACTGCTGTGGCCCTGCGCCCCTGGTGCAGCCCTGTTCCCATCGCAGGCAGGGGAAGGGGCTGGGGCCCACGTCGGGCAGAGGGGAGCAGTGCTGAGCTTCTGGCTCAGCGCACACACCACGAGGTAGCCATGGCCTGCGGAGTGCCAGAGGGCGTTTCCAGATGCACACGCCCAGTGTTATTTTCCTCCCCACCGAGCAAACCCCGTTTCCGTTCTTCAGACTCCAGCCTGCTTCTCTCAGCACAATCTAGCTGCAGCCGGGACGTAGGAGCGAACAGACCAAGTTGCTTCCCGGGCYGCCCCCCCTTCCCGCGGGCTGTTGGTTTTAGAGGTCGGAGGCGGCCGAGCGCCTTGCTGCTCGGAAAGAGTGATGTCATTGTGTGGCCTGCTGGAAATGGCTGGGAATCTCTGCGCCGAGTCGCTCGGAGCCTTTGATTAGCGGGGCTTGGGGGCGGGCAGCGTGCCGCCCTCCGCCTCGAGGGACTGCATCTTCCCAGCTGTCTCCTGCGCCTTGTGGGCTCTGGGCAGAGGCTTGGGTGTCCTGCTGGCTCCAGAGCTCAGCCTCAGACTGCGGTGGCTCAGAGAGGTCCCTACAGGCGCCTGGTGCGGAGACTGCTCTGTGTGGGGCAGCGGTTTTTGCACCACTGCTGTGTCGTGTGAGAGGGGCATTTGGGGAATTGGTTCCCCCAGGGCATCCTGACACTCTTGCTGCTGTTGGTGGTATAATTTAGGTTGTGCTCATGCTGTTCTGGTCTGTGCTGGCTGGTGTGGCATGGCTACTCCCCGCCCTGACAGGGACACCTGTGTGGGGGCAAAAGGAGGTGTCTCAGGGTGGTAGCRGATGGAATGGCCTTGGAGGCATCCATAAGGGCAGAAGGAAACACCACCTTCCTGCATCGTTTCCTAGCTCCAGACAAGATGATGTTCACCTCCTGGGCTAGCTGGTGAGGAAAGCCTGCTCGTTGCCAYGGGAACTTCCCACCCTGTAGGTGCGGGGGCCAGGCTGCACAGAGCAGGAGGGTTTCCTCTCGGAGTTTACCTTGTTGCTGTCCCCTACATAATCCAGCACGCTCAGCTTTGCTGCACTGCTGAACATCCTGAGGCTGGCCTGCCTGCCCAGGGTGTTTAGGTCAACTATGGGACGGGTCCTCCAGGAAAAAAACGATCAGTGAGRGGTTGAGAACAAGCGTTTTGGTTCTTGTGGTAGGGGTGGGTTTCCTGAGCCTTGGTGAGCAGAAGGGCAGGCCAGGACTGGCTCCTACAGCTATCTGAGGGGCCTGAGGATGSGCAAATGCACCCAAGCTGAGGTACTGGCATGCTCTCCTCTGTAGACTGTCCCCGACAGCAGAGAGCTCCTAGTAAACTGACCAGCAGCATTTGCATCCCCACCACTCCTGCTGCTGCTGCTCAGGCAGCCTCTGCTGCCTCAGCTGTTGCGATAGCCCCAGGAGACCAAACTGCATGGAGAGGAGCCCTTTAGAAGGCCACTGTACCCAAGCGCAGAGGATGCAGCTGCTAAATGGCTTTGCCTCCCATTGCTGGGCTTCAGGCGCTCACGCCACGCTCATTCTGTGTCGTAACCTGAGCAGAGGCTCCGCATGGGAACAGAATCAAGTGACTGCTGGAGAGACTCCAGCCCTGTCCAGGCAGGAGTGCAAAGCACAGGGCTTTTATTACCCCAAGTGACCTCATTTCCCAATATTCCCCCTTTCTTGTTGTTAATTGCAGCAGAGCTTTGAAGGAATCCTGGGCCTGTCTTCTCAGCCAAGTGGGCGTCACTTCAATGTTTCAGGCTGTCTTTCCGTTTTCCTTTAATGAGATGAAATCCTTCAGCCATGAGCTGCTGCAGCCGGTGGCTGCCTGAGCTCTGGGTTCCCAGAGCTGGCCCCAGGGAGCTCCCAGTGCTTCAGAGAAGGTGTTTCCAGCCTCTCTCCAGGCCTGGATTCTTCCTCTAATTGAATCACTTTCCTTTTCTCTTGCATCATGGGCAATGGTAGGGGAATGTATCCTTTTAGGGTATAGCTTGGTGTTCACTGTCACATCTGCATCCTTTTCCCCTGGGGGAAGTCAGTCTGTCTCTGCTGGCTTTATCACTTCATCTTCTGCTGTTACAGTTGCAGAGCTAGGAACATTTCCCTAAACCACCACCCACTCCGCAGGCAGCAAATGTGTTGTAGGAGTAGGGCCTGAGACAGAGGCACTGGATGTGCTAAAGAACAGCCAGTGGAGCTGCTGTACTAAAGCTCAGTTGTCTGCACTGTTGCTAGTGATCCAGTGCTGGCTGCTGGCCCCAGCAGGTCCTTGGTTTGCAAGGAGGAGCTCCATGAGTGCGAGACAGTGGCAGCTAGTCTGGTGCGTGCATGAGCTGCTGCAGGGAGCCGAAGCCTCAAGCAGTAAGACAGCGTATCCTGCTAATGCTAGCCCTGAGGCAGTGGGGATCTTCCCATGTGCATCCTATCTGCCACATCCAGCTGGCATGTGCCTTATGAACCGCAGAGCCTGTGTTTGCAGGGTGGCACACAAAGTCATGCAGTGGCAATGCTTTTTTCCCAAGTCATTTATCTCCAGTCATTACACAGGACWTTTCCTGTGGCAAAAGGGACTGCAGGTGACCTTGACAAATGAGGCAGGACACAGCATCCTACTTGGAGCTTGGCTGGCTGGAGTAACCAGTGTGGAGTTCATGCTCCTTCCCCCAAAGCACGACTGTGTGTTTTGGCCTATCGTGTAATGACCTCTTGTGTCTCTTCCAGGGAAAATATGAAGAAAGATTCCTGAAAGATGAAACCATCTCTCAGCAGATCAACTCCATCGAGTCTCTCCCAGAGCTGCACCTTGTTCCAGAGGATGAGAAGTCAAGGCAGCTCTTGCAGAGGAAACTGCACATAAGGAGCCGGGCTCCTTCTAAACCCACTATCGTCCGAGGGGTCACCTACTACAAGGCCCAATTCATGGATTCGGAGAACGACATCGAGGAGCAACGTGAGTTGAGTTTGTAGCAGTATCTGACCTTAGTGTCTATCTGCACTCCTTAGCAGTGTGGTAGGCAAAACCAGCACTTACATTGCAGCCTTTCCACTGTGCTCAGTGGTTATCTGTGCTGGCTGAGGACAGCAGTACATTTTGCAGTGGGCATCATGGAAGAATACTCTCGTGAGTGTGCACAGGATAGTGTGGGAGTGCAGGGCTGTGGGGCAGTCATCCGAAGTCATTGCTGCTCTGTGTTACTCTCTTATAAACAGATGCTTCCTGTTATTGCTGCCCCAGCCTCCGAATCCTGCCTCTCATCCCCTGGGAACGTGTGGGCAAAGCATATGGGGTCACTGCAGAGAGGAGGAGGGGCTGGATGCAGAAGGAGATAAACAGTGAAGATGAGGAGCAGGGCTGTGAAGGTGTAAGGAGCCAGTGAATAGAGGGGAGCTGTGTGCTGCGGGACGGGGCTAAGGCAAGGCAGGAAACTTGGCAATTTTGCGTAGTGGGAAGGCTGGGGTGAGAGTCCGGCAGCGCAGGCAYGGGGAGTGCGGCTCCGGGGGCTGCAGGAGGACTGGGGAGTTTGGAAGTCATTTATTAGAGAGGACTCTGATGCTGGGCGCTGTGGGAGCAGATACAAGCAGCAGGGAGAGCCTATGTGGCTGAGGCAGGCAGAGGAGAGATGGGAAGATGAGAGCAGGATGTAGAGATTTAATGCAACATTGCTGGCGCAATTGTGGAATGAGTGAAATTAGTGAACCGCAGGGACGAATGAGCTGCTAATCCAGGAGACGTGGTTTCTGAAAGGAGGCCAAAGAGCAGGAAAACTGAAATTGCAGAATGGAAATGCAGAGACAGGAGATGAAAACATGGAACAGAGGGAAAAGAAACTACCAAATCCTTTTTCTCTCAGGTGTGTTGTGGAGCTAAAGCTGGGAATATTGACTGAGAACAGCAAAACCATTGGTAAATCACTGCTGAAAACAGCAATGAGGGCACCCAGCCTTTGAATTGTGCGTGGGAGAATGACACGATATTATTTCAAGGAAAATATGTAGTAGCTAAGGAAATAAGGCACTATTACTGCTTAAAATACACAGAATCAACACCTTTCCAGAAAGTAAATGCAAGTTTATTATGTATGTTAGTCCTGTAGATCTGCCTCCCTGATGTCATCTTAAAGACATTTGTGGCAATGGCTTGGGAGAGTGAAGRGGGAGAACAGGTGGAGGAAGGTTCCTTCAGGGTTGGGTGCCTATAAGGCATCATGTGGTCCAGAGTAACTTTACAACCATTTGCAAAGCGCTGTTTATCACTACTCCCAAATGAAGATGGGTCTAAGCCCTAAAGAAATGGGAGCTTCTGGAAGTGCAAACAAACAAAACAAATGCCCCTTCTGTGCAAAACTGGCTCAGCAGCAAGGTCAGATCAGTGGAGCCATGCATTGATGCATGAGATGGGTGAGACCATGAAAAAAAAAAGTGGCACCTGTGCCAGCTTCTGTCTAGCGATGTGGCAGGCAAAGCCCCTGCAGCCCAAGTGTTCCCTGTGGTCTAGGTGAGTCWCACATACTGGCAAACTGAGTTAGATGTGTGAGATTTGGCAGGATCACTGCAGCAAATGCTATTTGGCAAATTGCTTACCCACCAAATTATTATTTGTCTGTGTAACATGGGGAACTCTGAAGAAACCAAACAGTTTGAAGTTGGGACCTGCAGCTTCTGAGGTGTAGYGGAAGGTGCTTTGAAGCTGCCTGTGGACGTAGCTGGGGAGAGCGCCCGTGCATGTGCCCAGGGTGCTCRGGGCTCAGAGGCAGCGCTGAAGGCAGTCTGCCGCCTGCCAGGCACTAGCGTGAAACCTTCCTGGATCTCATCTCACTGTAGAGGCAGGGTTGTCTCATCCGGCCCTTGTGCAGGAAAGGCAGGTGGCTGAATGTGCGCTGCCATCTCCAGATGAGGAAGGGTAAAATCTGTTTGAGATGGCGGGGTAGATGATGTTGGTTGTTTTTGTTGTCTTAAATCCCAAATGAAGATGAGAAAAATGTTTGTTGAATCTGGCTGCAGATGTCTTCAAAAGAGACTGTTTAAATGCACCCTGGTGCCTACACGTTGGGGGGGCTTGAAAAAGGCTCATAGCAAAAACTGAGCTTATGTGGGCAGGAGAGCTATTTTGTCTTCATAAACCTTTCCCACTCCTGGGATGAGATCATCTGCATGGACAACAGTGCAGCTGCTGGACAGGCTGTGCAGAGGGGCCATGTCTGGTTGGAGGGGGATGGGTTTTGTCCCCTAGCCAAACACAACAGAGCCCAGATCTTGCTGGATGTAGGTAGAGGCTGTGATGCCCATCAGGTTGAAGCCATGAGAGATTCAAAGCAGCGAAAGCAGCCTTTTGGCTACAGCTGTGACACTAATGTCAGCACAGTTGGTTGTGCAGTGACCTCTGTGACTGTGACCGTAGTGTGAGGCTCCTCTGCTCTGGGGACACACGTAGCACCCAGATTTGGACTGTGAGACCTAAGGCAGCACCTCTTTTTAGTGAAGCCTAGTGGGTGACATTGGCCCAGCAAGATGAAGATCCAGGCATTTACCAGTTACCTGGAGGAGCAGCACCCACCAGCCTTGGTGCAAGGAGCAGGAGTCCCTGAGAGCAGTGGGAAGGGAGCTGCAGCCACCTCTGGTGACTATGTTTGGTCACGCTGCAGGGAAAGGGCACACCACCACACACACAAGTGGCAAGGTCACTTACCCTGCACTTGTGGTTGTCATGAAGCAMGGGAGGAAGCAATCATGCCAGGTGGCTGGAAAGCTTGTGTATATTCAAGAACAAGCAGTATTTCATCAGCACACTTGCAGGAAAAACTGTTGCTAGTAATGCAGCAGAGCTCACTGCCAGACCTTTCAGGAGGGGAAGGAGATCCTTAAAGCAGGACTGGTTTCCCTTCCTGCCATTCTGCTCACACACCCTCACACTTGCAAGCACCAMGTACGTATCATGCTAGATGGGTTGTATGGGCTTCCCTGCTGGGACATGGTAGATGGGGATGTTGGTTGTCCAGGCCCCCTCATGGKCTCTTCTTAGGCTGGTGGCAGTGTCTGTCCCTCCTCAGACCCTTAGGAGGTGATGGCAGTCAGTCTGTGCAGCCTACCCCAGAGCTCTGAGTTGCCGGTCACTGTCCTTTGCCTCCAGATCTGGCCAGCATCTGAGATGCTGCGTGCAGATCTGCTGTGGTGCTTGGGTGCTGTCAACCCCTGCTGTTCTTGCAGCCCATCTCCAGCTGGAAATGAAAGTGGGTACATTTAGTGCAAAAGAGGCTGGAGAAAGGACAGGAGAAGCCAGAGCAGGAGGCAAATGGAAGGCAGACGACACGGCCCCCGTGGGCACCGTCTCGTCGCTCTGCTGCAGCGTGGGCTCTCGAGGGGGCACAGGACCGTTCTGCAGCCCACGGGGCTGTGCATGGCTCTCCTGACACCCCTGTCTGTGTGTTTGGCAGAGGATGAGCTCTTCAGCGGGGACAACACGGTGGACTTGCTGATTGAAGACCAGCTCCTGAGGCCCAGCAGGAGGGCCGGCGAGGGTGTGAGGAAGCCTGCCCCAGTCGGGTGGCCGCCCACCCTCGGCAGTGACCCCACCACCGCACCAGCCTCCAGTACTGCTGCCCCGGCCACTGTGCCCCTGTCCCCTGCTTCATCCGTGGAGCCAACACCCAACCCYACTGCTCTGGGCCAGCTGCTCCCAACCCTGGAGACCGCAACTGCCCCAACAGAGGTGGTGGGCACAGAGTCCTCACAGCTGCCAACAGCTTCCCTCTTGGCCAGCACGGCAGCACCCACGACTGTGGAGAGCCCCCCTGCCGCCAGCAGCGACATCCCTAGCCCTGCTGCAGCCACCACCACTGTCCAGACCACAAGAGACACTGGGACAAGCTCTGGCCCTGCCACAGGCAGCAGCCCAGGAGCTCTGGAAGAGGTGAGCACCCCTCTGATGCCAGCCAGCCCCACGATCCCTGCCACCCCCAAGCAGACCCTGGAGGAGGAGGACATAAGGAACATCATTGGTGAGTGCATGTGCCTTCTTCCTGTTCTTGCACGTTGCCTCAAATCCAGCTGTACTCTCGATGGCTGGCTCATGCCCCAGTTTAACTCGTATGCTGGACCCCCACTAGGGCTTACTGCTGGGTGCACGGTGCCCTGCTAAATGTGGCACAGTTGAATTTGATCACCCATGGAAAGTACCATGGAGACTGGGCCTGGGCAGTGCTTTATCAGGACAAGAAGTTTTACTTGCTTGTTAACTCCAAAACCTAKTGTGGCCCACTTCCAGGTTGAGGGGTTGAGTGGGGCATAAAGAGGCCTCTTTGGAGATGGATCAGAGGTAGCTGGCAAACTTGGAGCAGTTCCTGCCATGGCYCCCAGATGTCACAGGTCCAGGGAGCACTGCTTGGACCGTGCCCTGGCTGGAGCAGGCTGGCTTGCAMGGCAGAGCCCTGTGCAGGATCCAGCCAGCAACATGGGGCCTTGGGGAGCCCAGGYGGAGATGGCCAGGGTAACTACTGGGTCAGCAAGGGGACAGGGTGAGTGGCAGAGGTGGGTGATACCCCCAGCAGGAGCGGGGAGAGCACCGCGACTGCCCTGGCTTGTGCCTTGCAAGCGTCTGTCTGCTCACACAGGACGYTGCAAGGACACGCTTTCCACCATCTCGGGGCCCACGACGCAGAACACGTACGGACGCAACGAGGGTGCCTGGATGAAGGACCCCTTGGCCAAGGAAGAGCGGATCTACGTCACCAACTACTACTATGGGAACACGCTGGTGGAGTTCAGGAACCTCGACAACTTCAAACAAGGTGGGCTTGCGCCGSCCCTGTTTCTGGAACCTGTGTCCCCAGCATTGCCCTGGCTGCAGCTCAGCTGGTCCAAATAATGCCCTGTTCCCAGGGYGCCTGCTCCATGGCAGGGCCCTACTGGGGACCCTCTCAGCTGTGGAGATGGGGAGCTCCTCTCTGGTGCCGGTACCTGGCCTGATGGGGTTGTAGCTGGGCCTGCTGCCCATAGCAGCTCTTGCCTGGCTTATTCTAAGGCAGTGTTGAGCCCGAGAGGGGCTACTGTGGCAAGATGCCCTTGAYAGAACAGACCAGGGCCAAAGGAGAGTTTGAGGCAGCAGGAGGAGACCATCACAACAGGCTGTGGATGGAGGCTGGGAAGGGATCTCAGGCAGAGCTTGAGGGCAGAGGGTGGCAGGAATGGCTGTAATGGGGACAGGCACCACAAAGTGAAGGGAGATTTTCACCAGCAAAATGTTCCTGCCCCTCAGGGCGCTGGAGCAACTCCTACAAGCTCCCATACAGCTGGATCGGGACGGGGCACGTAGTCTACAATGGGTCCTTCTACTACAACCGGGCCTTCACGCGCAACATCATCAAATATGACCTGAAGCAGCGGTATGTGGCTGCCTGGGCCATGCTGCATGATGTGGCCTATGAGGAGTCCACGCCATGGCGGTGGCGAGGCCACTCGGAYGTGGACTTTGCTGTGGATGAGAACGGCCTGTGGGTAATCTACCCGGCCATCAGCTACGAGGGCTTCAACCAGGAGGTGATTGTGCTCAGCAAGCTGAACGCAGCYGACCTCAGCACCCAGAAGGAGACCACGTGGCGGACGGGGCTGCGCAAGAACTTCTACGGGAACTGCTTTGTCATCTGCGGCGTGCTCTACGCGGTCGACAGCTACAACAAGAGGAACGCCAACATCTCCTACGCTTTTGACACTCACACCAACACCCAGATCATCCCTCGGCTGCTCTTTGAGAACGAGTATGCCTACACCACCCAGATAGACTATAACCCCAAGGATCGCCTGCTCTACGCCTGGGACAATGGGCACCAAGTCACCTACCAYGTGATCTTTGCCTACTGAGACCCCAGCGAGAGTGGGATGCTGTAAGGGGCCACCAGCACCTTTTATTATTATTGTTATTATTTTGTACAAATCAAAGAGTAAATGTTATGTTCATTTTGTTTTTTTAAAGGTGGATCGTGGATCGATCCCCTAGGCCAGATTCGCCCCCTTTGTCTTTGGTGTAACCTTGCTTCTGTTTTTACGGGGAGCCTGCGGGCAGCGGGGAGGTGCCGGTCTGCAGCGGGGCCGCTCCTGCAGGAGGGGAGAGCCCGGYGCTCCTGCATGCGGCCAGCACGAAGGCCGCTACGCAGGATGGGATCCAGACACGGCTCTGCCTGTGGCGTTTTTATAYGAAAAGAATCGGCAATAAACCAAGAATCTGGTGCAAAGCTGGCCTTTCTGCTTCACACAGCAGGTCCTGGGGGGACGCTGGTGTCAGCCTGCCCTGGCGGAGGGTGTGCGCGTAGTAGTGGAAGCGTCCTTTCTCCTGGAGCATCTCCCCCGGCGCCCGAGCCGCAGGGGGGCGGTGAGCAGGGCTCGGCAGCCCCCCGCTGACACCTGGGCCCCTCTGCTCTCGCTTAGCCCTGCCCCTTCCCTCCGGCTCCCCTTGGGCCGGGGGCCCTGCCGGCAGCTGGGGGCCGCTGGTGGGCACTGTACGGACCTGCAGTGACTCCTGCTTGCTTTGTACCCCGAGAGGCCCCTCGGCCGCTGCTGGGCGGAGGCTCCGCTCTGCCTCGCGCCGTGCTGCCCGGCGCCGGGCCACGCTGCCCCTCAGCAGCCGTGGGGGCCGATGGCAGCACCCACGAGGGGCCCTGGCCGGCCTGGGCACTCGCTGCCCCCTCGTCTCCTGCACCCGTGGCCACCCCTGCTCCCAGGCCGCCTCCTTCCCTGCTCCCCGTGGCCCTTGCGGCTCCTGCCAGGGTGCCGCGGAGGCTCCGCCGCTGCCCTTGCGGCCTGGCAGCATCTTGTATTTACCCGCTGTTTATAATAAAGGAGCAAGTACTGCGGCAGCTGTGTGGGGCTTTCTTCGGGGCCGGGCACGGGCGAGAGCCCCTGAGGAAGGAGGGGGAGGGCGCGCTGTGTGACCCGGGCGGCCCTGGGCACCGCGGGTGGCCGCGTGGGTGCAGGTAGTGCCGGGCGGGAGGGCCCCGAGCGTCGCGGTGGGGCTGCAGCCCGTGCTGCCACGGGGAAGCGCTGGAGGAGCGCGGGGTGCAGCAAGCGCGCGTTGCCTCGGGGCAGCCCCTCAGCCGGCGCAGGGCCAGAGCCGTAGCGGCAGCGCCACGGACATCTTCTCTCCTTCCCCCAGACCCCTTTGCCTTTCTGGAGACGCGAATCCAAGCGCGTGAGCCCGAGGCGCTGGCTCGGGGCGCGCTGCCCCGCGGGGCCAGGCCTCTCCCGACGGCGAGGGCGCGGGGCGCACGCCCCGCTTTGCACGGGGCCCTGGGGCTGCCAGTTCACAGCGCGAGTTGAATCAAGCTGCGAGGGCTGGACGGGCCCCTCGGGTCAAGCGCGCCCCCCCCGCCTCGCTTAGCCCCTGGGCTGGCAGCGCAGCCGAGGGGCCTGCGCCGGGGGCGGCCCGAGCCCCCGCGGGAGCCTCTGCCTGCCGTTCGGCCTCCCGCCGCGGGAAGAACTACCGACGAGCGAAGTACCGACGCAGGGAGAACCGCTTTACTGGGGACCGCGTCGGAGAGGCCCCTGCCGCGGGAGCCCCCGGGCAGAGCCGCTGCCCTGGAGCGGGAGCGTTGCGGGGCCGGGGAGCCGCGTGCCTCTCGCTGGGGCACGGCCGGGGCTCGCAGCTTTGACTGCTGTGCGAGCTGGCCCGCGCTCAGGCGGGGCCGGGGCCAGGAAAATCGAACTGGTGCGCGGAGCGCAGCCAAAACCCCGGCCGAGCCCGGCGGCTTCCCAGCGCTTCCAGCGCCGAGGGGACGGGGGCCTGCGCGGCTCGCGCTGACTACGTGGCAAAGGGCAAAACTTTTCCGAAGCGCCGCACGGCACGTCGTGTCCAGGGGTGTACTTCTCCTCCCGCCCCCCCCCACCACCCACCCTGGGCTGTTTGTGTTTCTGCAGGGTTGTCTTTTATTTCCTAACAGCTACACACACCAGTAACAACAACAGAAAACCACCAGCCGGTGAGCAGCTCCGATGACGAAGGGGAGCCAGTTGTCTGGCAAAACGAAGCGGATCGTCCTCTGGGCTAGCTGCTGGGGGGGATGCAACATGCTGAAGTCATTACGGACGGACGATGCTCCGCTGCCTGCTCGTCCCGGCGAGCGCYGCGGGAGCGCCCGGCCCCGCTCTGCCCTGGATCGCGGCGCAGCCAAACCGGGAACGGCCGATGCAGCGTCGCAGCAGGGTCTGGGAGGGCAGCGCTGGACTTCAGCAGGAGCCGGCGCGGGGGCGAGCGCCAGGCGCCCCGGCAGGGCGGCGGGAAGGTGTCAGTGCTGGCGAGTCGGCGACCAGGGTGCGCAACGGTGGCCTCGCGGCGGTGCCGCTCGGCCGAGGTGCCGCGGCGCGGGAGGAGGCAGCGCTGGAGCGGCTCCGCAGAGCGCAGTGCGGGAGGGACGGCCCGGCCTCCCTGCCCCGCTGCGCGGGGCTGTGCCACGGCAGGGCCGCTCAGGAGGCTCTTAGCAGTGAAGAGAATTAAATAGTTTTAAAAAAATAAAATAACAACAGTAGTAAAATCTTTAGAAATAGATGTGCTGCATTAAACCATGACCCACGGGCTCGGGAAGAGAGCAGCAGCTCCGGGCTTCCTGGTGAGGGAGGACAGCG